>NC_090725.1:326338735-326393735 GCF_036898095.1 Palaemon carinicauda | reverse complement strand
TATGGTGACAAAGAGAGTATGGACTTTCTTTCACTTTTAAATGGCCGACCCTTCCCTTAGACGGAAGTGTGTTTAGGCTTTTAGTAATTATCTTATCACGTTATAGATTTTCCTATATATATTTTATATCTCTCCGCCTTTATTAGGCCTCTTCGATTAACTTTCCATTTTTTATAAACATATAAAAATAAATTTTAATGCTTTGTTTATATAGACCTTTCCTGAGAGTAGGCGGTCCTAACTTGGAAACCGAATTTAATCACGTTGAGCCCTTTATATCGTCTTTAGCTTTTAAAGAGCTAAGGATTTAAAACTTTTTAAATGTAATTTATTATGAAAGAATTTCTTTGATAGTCTTCGTACTGTTTTCAAAGATGAACTAACGTTTAGTTGTTTATGCTACGCAGTTGTTGACGTTCAGGACGTTCAACATGCGCTCTATCGTTACGATAGAGAGAGAGTGTATCACGGTTTCACTTTGCAGTAAGAGTAAATCGATTCTGACGTTTTGTTCATTCTTTCTTAGCTTAAATGTTTTAAATTCTAATTTAAAGGAACTTTTTATTTGAAAAACCTTTCAGTTTTTTCCTTTAGTCAAATAACATTGTTTTTTTGACGAAATATAATTGGGCTCTTCTCTTAGGTGCGAAATCAAGAGAGAAAGAGAGAGAGATAGAGACGGAGGGAGAGAGAGGAGAGAAAACGTTCCGTTCAAGCGGGTAACGTTGTTCTCGTGTTACTCTCCTCCCTAGTCGCTGTACGGGGAGGAAGGATAAAACGTTTTTAGGTTTTTATTCTCGTCCCCAGGCTATGTGCGGTGAGAGATTGAAAACATAGTTATATGAACTAGTGTTTAGTCTCTTTCCCAGCCACTGATTTTTCTTTTTATCTTAAAATATGTTTTCTGTTTTTTGCTGGTATTATGAGCTTGCATTATACGACTAATTTCGCAATTACTACCTTTTAATGAAGGGTAGAATTGCGTGTTTCAGGTAGAAATAATTGCAAAACAGAAAATCGAAGTGATAAAGTGATATGCGCAAAGTGTTACAGTGTTGCGTCCGAGGCGCAAAGTGTTACAGTGTTGCGTCCGAGGGTTTGTCTGTTCGTGCCTGTCGTTCACCTAGTCCGGGACCTCTTACAAGCTCCCAAGCCCAGGGGAGAAGTAATGTCAAACGACTTATGGGTTCGAGAGGCCTTGACCAACGAACAGACGTTTTCCCTCTATGGTATCGGGTGTATCTTACCAAGATCTCCCCTACCATAAGACGAGAGAGACGTTGTTTCTCCTCGCCATCCGTAGGCTTTTCGCATAAGAAACCTGTCACAAGGTTTCGAAGCCCTTAAGCGAAAGTCAGTCCTTTCAGGACAGGTCCAGCGTCCTGGTTACAGCCATTAGGACAGCTCTGACCCTATGCAGTCATCGGATAACTGCTCGCCGCCTAACAAAAGTGTAACACAGACTCCGAGAGTCTTTTTGTGTAGGCAAAGTGTTGTGGTCACAGACGTTACCCTCGTCTATTACCACAACCATTTCCGTTGATCCTTAAGGGGTTGTATGGCAAAACATGCAGTATATGCTTGCCTCCCTTATAGAAGACTATTCTGCCGATTAGTCCGTTGAGTCTAGCCGTTTATCTCATCGATATCCTGGCTTTCAGCCAACCTAACGTTCCTTTGTGCTTACTGTTGACGTTGGCGTAGCTTAGTCACGTCAGTCAGGTTGTTTAGAACCACACTCGATGCGGTCTCGTGTGGTTTTTCAGCCGCCTTTGGACGTTAGGCCACTGGCTGATGCTCCTGTTGACGTTCAAGACGTTCACTAACAATCGGAGTTGACTTGTTTTGACGCTGTGCGTCAACCTCCGCATTCTAGAGTTGTTTTGACTGCTCAGTCTAGGCAGTCAAAGCAGTCTCGAGTGGACGCTGTGCGTCCTCACGCACCTGTTGTGGTTGACAGTTCAGTTGTTGACAGTTCACAGACTGTCAAGCAGTTACATGACGTTGCGTTCTGGTCCGCTACTAATGCACCAGTGAAAGACTCAGCTTTTATCGGACAAGGTTCCTGTAGATGAGGAAGTTGCTGTTCTCCCTCCTACTGATATTCCCTTGAGGACTCTGTCAGATGGAGAGGAGCCTAAAGCTGCTTAGCCTCCTATGGACTTTAATTAAATCATGATGATTTTTTTAAGGATCTTCGTCCGGATCTTTTTGTAACTGCTGCTCCTCGTTCGCCTAAACGTCAGAGCTTACACTAGGCCTAGCTACTTCGAAGCCGTTGTTTTTAAGCTAGTGCTCTCTCGCTCTCCTAGAGAGCGTTACGTTGGCTAGGCGACTGGTTTTTCACCAGGAGGAGTTTGGGGGATACAGCCTTTGCTTTCCCTTCTTTTAAACTGGTTTATAGAGCGAGAGTCTGATATGACACGAGAGAAGTTCTCGGCTTGGGAGTTCATGCCTCTGCCCAGATAGACTTCTCAATTCTGGTAGACTCTCCCTGGCGCCTAGCCAGGAGACGCTCCAAGTTGTTTACAGGTCAACTTCACAGCTGTTGTCGAGCCTTTGAAGTTTTGCTGTACTATTATGTCACACATAACAAGGCTTTCAGGGATGGTAAACGGTTCCGCCTCAGTCGCTAACCCCGTCTGTTGCCACACCTGCTCCCGTAGACCCTAAATGGGCTTTGCTGCAAGACATGCAGTCCAAGCTTGCGTCCTTGATAGAGGACTTAAATGCGGAGAAGAACCTTCTGGCCAACAACCTTCCAACCGGTCGGTTGTGCGCCCTGTTGACGCTGAGGTAACCTACTCGCGTCTGCCAGTTGAGGTGGTTACTCCACCGTTGCGACCCAGTGTGGGTTGCCAGCCGCACGTTGACATTAAGCAACGCTCGGAGGTGGTTTTTGACGTTCAGGACGTTCAACAACCAGCAGAGGTGACTTGTTTTGACGCAGTGCGTCAACCTCAGCAACCCGGTAGGGTGTTGACTGCACAACCCAGACGGTCTAGACAGTCTCGGGTTGACAATGTGCTTCCTCGTGCACCCATGGATGTTGACAGTTCACAGACTGTGCAGCAGTTCCATGATATTGAGTCCGGCTCCGTCACGCATCCACCAGTGCGACCGGATTCAGCGAGCCAGACGTTGCCCACTCCGTTGCCGTTTCCTCATCAGTTTCGGATGAGGAACCCTCTGATGAGGACGTTGCTGAACAACAAGACGATCAGCCCCCAGCCCTGCTATCCATCCAGAAGATGCTGAAGAAGGAACGCTGCTCAGTCAGGTTGTGGATGAGTCTGGTAGGGACACTGTCATCCGTGGATCAATTTGTGTCACTAGGAAGACTACACCTCCGTCCTCTTCAATACCATCTAGCTTTTCACTGGAAAAAGGACAAGACGCTAGAAGCGGTCTCGATCCCGGTTTCCGAAAAGATAAAGTCTAGTCTGACTTGGTGAAAGGACAATATCAACCTAAGAGAGGGTCTTCCCCTGGCTGTTCAGACTCCCAACCCCGTTCTCTTCTCGGACGCATCGGACGTAGGCTGGGGTGCGACATTAGACGGTCGGGAATGCTCGGGGATATGGAACTCGAGTCAAAGGACAATGCATTTCAACTGCAAGGAGCTACTGGCAGTACGTCTGGCCTGGAAAAGGT
Organism: Palaemon carinicauda; assembly: GCF_036898095.1. Classification (NCBI taxonomy): domain Eukaryota; kingdom Metazoa; phylum Arthropoda; class Malacostraca; order Decapoda; family Palaemonidae; genus Palaemon; species Palaemon carinicauda. The sequence goes on along the minus strand of NC_090725.1, from coordinate 326,390,081 downwards.
TCAGGTCTCTCCTTCAAGGCAAAGTGGTGGAGGTGAACTCGGACAACACCACGGCTTTGGCGTACATCTCCAAGCAAGGAGGGACCTACTCTCTGACGTTGTACGAGATCGCAAGGGACCTCCTCACCTGGTCAAAAGGTCTAAACATATCACTAGTAACGAGGTTCATCCAAGGCAACTTGAATGTCATGGCAGATTGTCTCAGTCGGAAGGGACAAATAATTCCAACAGAATGGACCCTCCACAAGGATGTATGCAAGAGACTTTGGGCCACCTGGGGCCAGCCAACCATAGATCTCTTCGCAACCTCGATGACCAAGAGGCTCCCAATATTTTGCTCTCCAATCCCGGACCCAGCAGCAGTTCATATAGATGCCTTTCTCCTAGATTGGTCACATCTAGATCTATATGCATTCCCTCCGTTCAAGATTGTCAACAAGGTACTGCAGAAGTTCGCCTCTCACGAAGGGACAAGGTTGACGCTAGTTGCTCCCCTCTGGCCCGCGAGAGAATGGTTCACCGAGGTACTTCGATGGCTAGTAGACGTTCCCAGAACACTTCCCCTAAGGGTGGACCTTCTACGTCAGCCACACATAAAGAAGGTACACCAAGGCCTCCACGCTCTTCGTCTGACTGCCTTCAGACTATCGAAACTCTCTCGAGAGCTAGAGGATTTTCGAAGGAGGCAGCCAGAGCAATTGCTAGAGCAAGGAGAACATCCACCCTTAGAGTCTACCAATCGAAGTGGGAAATCTTCCGAAACTGGTGCAAGTCAGTATCCGTATCCTCGACCAGTACCTCTGTAACTCAAATAGCTGACTTCCTCTTATATCTGAGGAAAGAACGATCCCTTTCAGCTCCCACTATCAAGGGTTACAGAAGCATGTTGGCATCAGTCTTCCGTCACAGAGGCTTAGATCTTTCCAACAATAAAGATCTACAGGACCTCCTTAAGTCTTTTGAGACCACGAAGGAGCGTCGTTTGGTTACACCTGGTTGGAATTTAGACGTGGTACTAAGATTCCTTATGTCAGACAGGTTCGAGCTGCTACAATCAGCCTCCCTGAAAGATCTCACCTTAAAGACTCTTTTCCTGGTATGCTTAGCCACAGCTAAAAGAGTCAGTGAGATTCATACCTTCAGCAAGAACATCGGATTCTCATCTGAAACGGCTACATGTTCTCTACAACTTGGTTTTCTAGCCAAAAACGAGCTGCCTTCTCGACCTTGGCCAAAATCGTTTGATATTCCAAGCTTATCGTATGGTTGGAAATGAACTGGAAAGAGTCTTATGCCCTGTAAGAGCTCTTAAGTTCTATTTAAAACGAACTAAACCTTTACGAGGCCCGTCTGAAGCGTTATGGTGTTCAGTTAAGAAACCATCTTTGCCTATGTCAAAGAATGCTTTATCCTACTTTATCAGACTGTTAATACGAGAAGCTCATTCCCATCTGAATGAGGAAGACCAAGCTTTGCTGAAGGTAAGGACACACGAAGTTAGAGCTGTCGCAACTTCCGTGGCCTTTAAACAAAATAGATCTCTGCGAAGTATAATCGACGCAACCTATTGGAAAAGCAAGTCAGTGTTCGCGTCTTTTTATCTTAAGGATGTCCAGTCTCTTTACGAGACCTGCTACACTCTGGGATCATTCGTAGCAACGAGTGCAGTAGTGGGTGAGGGCTCAACCACTGCAATTCCCTAATTCCATAACCTTTTTAATCTTTCTCTTGAAATGTTTTTATTGTTGTTTTTGGGTTGTCCGGAAGGCTAAGAAGCCTTTCGCATCCTAGTTGATTTGGCGGGTGGTCAAAGTCATTTCTTGAGAAGCGCCTAGATTAGAGGTTTTGATGAGGTCCTGTTGTATGGGTTGCAACCCTTGATACTTAAGCTCCTAGGGGTCGCTCAGCATCCTAAGAGGATCGCGAGGCTCCGTAAGGAAGACGTACTTAAAAAGGCAGAGTAATTGTTCAAGTCGACTTCCTTACCAGGTACCTATTTATTTTGTTTAGTTATTTTGATAACTTCTAAAATGAAATAAAAATTCTTAGCTCATATGATGTATACATATTTTGCTGGTCTCTACCCACCCCCCTGGGTGTGAATCAGCTATTATAATCACCGGCTAAGTTAAATATTGAAAAATTTTATTTTGATAATAAAATAAATTTTTGAATATACTTACCCGGTGATTATAAATTAAAGGACCCTCTCTTCCTCCCCAATAGAGACACAGTGGACCGAGGAGAAAATTAAGTTCTTTGTTTACAATGAGTAATGGGTATCTGAACGACAGATGGCGCTGTTGAGTACACCCCCTACCTGTGTAGCGATCGCTGGCGAATTTTTACGTAGAGTTTTTCTGTCGAGCAACAGAGTTGCAGCTATTATAATCACCGGGTAAGTATATTCAAAAATTTATTTTATTATCAAAATAACATAATTCAGCTTCCTCTTAATTTTGATAGATAAAGCTTATTAATGGGAATTGTAGAGTAGTTTGCATTTACTGTACTTTCTTAGTACAGGTGAGTAATAATTTAGATTAATTATCATTTATCTCTCTGGTATCTGTCTTATTAATTTGAAGAGGAAATATTTCAAATCTACCTTCAAGTCGATTTTCCAATGATTATGAATTTGAAAGTTTGAAATTTTTGTACATGTTCGTAAAGGTTACTTCTACAATGGTCGTTCAATTTAATCTTTTATAAAATTAGATTGATTGTAAATGTAAAGTTGTGGAAGTTTCTATTTGCCAGTTTTAATATTTTCAATGATGACATATCATAACTAACTGATTAGGACAAATGAAAGAATTCGATAGGGATTGGGTGTTATCTATTTTTTCTAAAACCAATTATTCCTTTAATTACTTGAAATGTTCCTCACAATTTAAAAAAATAATATAAAATAATATAATCATATATCTAATTTTCAATATTAATCTTACCCGATGATCATGTAGCTGTCAACTCTGTTGCCCGACAGAAATCTACGGTCGGGATACGCCAGCGATCGCTATACAGGTGGGGGTGTACACAACAGCGCCATCTGTGAGTAGGTACTCAAGTACTTCTTGTCAACAAGAACTCAATTTTTCCTCTGTCGTGCCTCCGGCAAGACCTACTAATACGCCGTCCCTAACTGGATTTGTTTTCACAACTTTTTGGTGAAGTACACTATTCCAGTTTTGAGCTTTCGCTATGCAGGGGTTTTATCTTCATTTCAAAACTTGAACTCGTTTTGGATAGATTTTATTATGGTGACGAAGAGAGTATGGACTCTCTTTCACTTTTAAATGGCCGACCCTTCCCTTAGACGGAAGTGTTGGTGTCGAAGAGAGTATAGACTCTCTTTCACTTTTTATGACCCACCCTTCCCTTAGACGGAAGTGTGTTTAGGTTTTTGGTAATTTTGCTTAACAAAGTTATAGATTTGTTTTATATCTCTCCGCCATTTATAGGCCTCTTCGATTAACTTTCCATTTATTATAAACTTATAAAAATTAATTTTCATGTTTGTTTATATGCGACCTTTCCTAATAGTAGGCGGTCCTTACTTGGAACCGAAGTTAATTAACATTGAGCCCGTCATATCGTTTTTCCTGTTAAGAATTTATGCTATTTTAATTTTAATGTTTTTGAAAGAATTTCTTTGATAGTCTCGTACTGTTTTCAAAGTTGAACTAACGTTTTGTTTAGTCTCCGCAGTTGTTGACGTTCAGAACGTTCAACTTGCGCTCTATCGTTACGATAGAGAGAGAGTATTTCACGGTTTCACGTTGCAGTAAGAGTAAACCGATTCTAGGTTTCGTTCATTCTTTCTTAGCTTAAATGGTTTTAATTCTAATAAAGGAACTTTTTATTTGGGAAACCTTTCAGTTTTTTTCCTTTAACAAATAATATGTTTTAACGATATATAATTGGGCTCATCTCTCAGGTTCTAAGTCAAGAGAGAGAGAGAGAGAGATAGAGACGGAGGGAGAGAGAGGAGGATAAACGTTTCGTTCAAGCGGGTAACGTTGTTCTCGTTTTTTGCTCTTCTCTCTAGTCGCTATAGGGGAAGAAGGTAAAACGTTTCTAGAGTTTTATTCTTGTTCCCAGGCTTTATGCGGTGAGAGATTTTAAACGTAGTTTATTTGATCTAGTGTTTAGTCTCTTTTCCAGCCACTGAATTCTTTATCTTTCATTATGTTTTTCTGTTACATTGTAATACTGTTTTCGCAATTACTACCTTTTAATGAAGGATAGGATTGAGTGTTTCAGGTACAAACCACTTAAAGTTTCGAGTTCAGTGAAATAAGTGCAAACAGAAAATCAAAAGTGATAAAGTGATATGCGCAAAGTGTTACAGTGTTGCGTTCGAGGGTTCGTTTGTTCGTGCCAGTTGTTCACCTTGTCCGATACCTCTTACAAGCTCCCAAGCCCAGGGGAGAAGTAATGTCGAAGGACTTATGGGTTCCACAGGTCTTGATCGACGAACAAACGTTTCCCTCCGTGGTTTCGGGTGTATCTACACACGTTGCTGACGTGATCACCCCACCCACACAAAGACGAGAGAGCCCATTTATTCCTCGTCTGCGGAAGAGGTTTCTCGCAGAAACCATGGACCAAATCTTGCAGCTTTTAAGTGCAAGTCGGTCCCTTCCGCGCAAGTCCAACGGCCTAGGTGTAGCCACTGGGTCAGTTCGGACTCGCTGCAGTACGACAACTGCACACCTCCCAAGAGAGGCAAGGTGGTACCGCAACAGGCAGTAACTCCGTCTGTTGCCGCACCAGCTGTTTTAGATCCTCAGTCACAACGGACAGTAGCTCCGTTTGTTGTTGTCTTTCATAGACCCTAGTGGTCCATGCTGCAGACTATACAGTCTCAGCTTGCTCCTTCATGCAGGAGTATCGTGCTGGAAGGTTGACAATGCACCTGTTAACCTACAACCCGCCGAGGTTGTGCGCTCAGCAGATACTGCGGCTGCCTGCTCCCACCCTCCACCTGTGAGAGCTCCACCACCGATGCGCAGTCCACCCGGCCAGACGCATGTTCTTGCTGCACCATCTGCTAACATGCGTGAGCTACCGCATCAGCAGTGGGAAGGTTCTGTAGAGCTGCCGGGTTCCAGCACTATGCGGCATTCTCCGCAGCCCATGCAGCATGCTCTGCATACCTTACAGCATGCTCCGCATACCATGCAGCATGAGCCGCATACCTTACAGCATGCTCCGCATACCATACCGCATGCTCCTCAACCCACCGCAGCCCCTCCCACGCACCAGCACTCTGCTTTTGTTGTTGCCAGCTCCCACACTCCGACTGCGGAGAAGGTTGACGATGCACCCGTGGGCCTACACCTCCCACGGTTGTGCGCCCGGCATGGCTTCCTGCTCTCACACTCTTGTTGTGAGAGCTCCTCCACCCTTGCACAGTCAACCCTGCCAGATGTATGATGACTCCCACACACAGAGCACTCCGTTGCCGTGCGTGAGCTACCACAAGCTGCCGTGTTTTGACACGGTGTGTCAGCCTCCGCAACACACTGTGGTTACCGCTACTCGCCAGCAGTAAACTAGTCAGTCAGGAGTTGAGGCTTCCCCACACAACTTTGGTTGTTGCCAACTCACAGACTGTCAAACAGTTTCATGACGTTGCCTTCAGGTCTGCTACTTATACACCAGTGCTGTATGTCCTCACGCTCCTGTTGTGGTTGACAGTTCAGTTTTTGACAGTTCACAGACTGTCAAGCAGTTTCATAACGTTGCCTTCTGGTCTGCTGCTTTTGCACCAGTGAAACCGTATCTGAGAGAACCTAGCTTTTCTCGGATATGGTTCCTGTAGATGAGAAAGTGCTGTTCTCCCTCCTTCTGATATTCCCTTGAGGACTCTGTCATTTGGAGAGGAGCCTTAAGCTGCTTAGCCTCCTATGGACTTTTATTTAAGCATAACATGCTTCCAGGGAGGGTAAATGGTTCCGCTTCAGTCGCTAACCCCGTCTGTTGCCACACCTGCTCCCATAGACCTTGGGCTTTGTTGCAAGACATGCAGTCCAAGCTTAGTCCTTGATAGAGGATTTTTTACGGAGAAGACCCTTCTTGCCAACGACCTTCCTACCGGTTGGTTGTACGCCCTGTTGACGCTGAGGTATCCTACTCACGTCCGCCAGTTGAGATGGTTCCTCCACCGGTGCGACCCAGTGTGGGTTGCCAGTCGCACGTTGATGTTATGCTACTCTCGGAGGTGGTTGTGGACGTTCAGTGTGTCACTGGGAAGACGTTCAACAACCAGCAGAGGTGACTTGTTGTGACGCAGTGCGGCAACCTCAGCAACCCGATAAGGGGTTGTCTGTACTACCCAGACAGTCTAGACAGTTTCGGGTTGTCGCTGTACTTCCTCGCTTCCCCATGGTTGACAGTTCACAGACTGTGCAGCAGTACCATGATCTTGTGTCCGGCTCCGTCACGCATCCACCAGTGCGACCGGATTCAGCGAGTCAGACGTTGCCCACTCCGTTGCCGTTTCCTCATCAGTTTCGGATGAGGAACCCTCTGATGAGGACATGGCTGAACAAGAAGATCAATCCCCAGCCCTGCTATCCATCCAGAAGATGCTGAAGAAGGAATACGGCCCTGTCAGGCTGTGGATGAGTCTGGTTAGGACACTGTCATCCGTGGTGCATTTGGTGTCACTTGGAAGACTACACCTCCGTCCTCTTCGGTTTCATCTAGCTCTTCACTGGAAAAGGACAAGGCGCTAGAAGCGGTCTCGATCCCGGTTTCCGGAAGATAAGTCTGGTCTAACCTGAGGAAAGGACTTTATCAACCTTTTATAGGGTCTTCCCCTGACTGTTCAGACTCCCAACCACGTTCTCTTCTCAGACGCATCGGACGTAGGCTGGGGTGCGACCTTAGGCGGTAGGGAATGCTCGGGATTATGGAACTCGCGTCAAAGGACAATGCATTTTAACTGCAAGAAGCTTCTGGCAGTAAGTCTGACCTGGAAAAGCTTCAGGTCTCTCCTTCAAGACAAAGTAATGGAGGTCAACACGGACAACTCCCTGCTTTGATGTTCATCTCCTAGCAAGGAGGGACCTACTCTCTGACATGGTGCGAGTTCGCTAGTGACCTCCTCTCCTGTTCAACAGGTCTAGACTTTTCACTAGTAACAAATTTCTTCCAAGGCAACTTGAATGTCTTAGCAGTTTGTCTCAGTAGGAAGGGACAATAATTCCAACATATTGGACCCTCCACAGAGATGTATGCAAGAGACTTTGGGTCACCTGGGGCCAGCCAACCATAGATCTCTTCGCAACCTCGATGTCCAAGAGGCTCTCAATACTTTGCTCTCCTATCCCGGACCCAGCAGTGGTTCTTTTAGATTCCTTTCTACTAGATTAGTCTCATCTAGATCTATATGCATTCCCTCCGTTCTAGTTTGTCAACAAGGTACAGCAGAAGTTCGCCTCTCACGTTGGGACAAAGTTGACACTAGTTGCTTCCCTCTGGCCCGCGAGAGAATAACTTACCGAGGTACTTCGATGGCTAGTAGACGTTCCCAGAACTCTTCCCCTAAGGGTGGACCTGCTACATCTGCTACGCATAAGAAGGTACTCCAAGGCCTCCACGCTCTTCGTCTCACTGCCTTCAGAGTATCGAAAGACTCTCGAGAACTAGAGGTTTTTCGAAGGAGGCAACCAGAGCGATTGTTAGAGCAAGGAGAACATCCACCCTTAGAGTCTACCAATCGAAGTGGGGAATCTTCCTAAACTGGTGCAAGTCAGTATCCGTATCCTCGACCAGTACCTCTGTAACTCAATAGCTGACTTCCTCTTATATCTGAGAAAAGAGCGATCTCTTTCAGCTCCCACTTTCAAGGGTTACAGAAGCATGTTGGCATCAGTCTTCCGTCACAGAGGCTTAGATCTTTTTAACAATAAAGATCTACAGGACCTCCTTAAGTCTTTTGAGACCACGAAGGAGCGTCGTTTGGTTACACCTGGTTGGAATTTAGACGTGGTTCTAAGATTCCTTATGTTAGACAGGTTCGAACCACTTCAATCAGCCTCCCTGAAAGATCTCACCTTTAAGACTCTTTTCCTGATATGCTTTACTAGCTAAAAGAGTCAGTGAGATTCATGCCTTCAGCAAGAACATCGGATTTTCATCCGAAACGGCTACATGTTCTACATCTTGGTTTTCTAGCCAAACACGAGCTGCCTTCTCGGCCTTGACCAATATCGTTCGTTATTCCAAACTTATCGATATGGTTGGAAATGAACTAGAAAGAGTATTATGTCCTGTAGAGCTCTTAAGTTCTATTTTAAAAACCTTTACGAGGCCCGTCTGAAGCTTTATGGTGTTCAGTTAAGAATTCATCTTTGCCTATGTCAGAGAATTCTTTATCCTATTATTTTCAGACTGTTAATACGAGAAGCTCATTCCCTTCTGAATGAGGAAGACCAAGCTTGGCTGAAGGTAAGGACACACGAAGTTAGAGCTATCACAACTTCCGTGACCTTTTAATAAAATAGATCTCTGCAAAATATTTTCGACGCAACCTTTTGGAAAAGCTAATCAGTGTTCGCGTCTTTTATCTTAAGAATGTCCAGTCTCTTTACGAGAACTGCTACACTCTGGGACCATTCGTAGCAACGAGTGCAGTAGTGGTGGGGGCTCCACCACTGCAATTCCCTAATTCCAGAACCTTTTTAATCTTTCTCTTGATATATTTCTGGGTTGTTCGGAAGGCTAAGAAGCCTTCCGCATCCTGGTTGATTTGGCGGGTGGTCAAATTCTTTCTTGAGAAGCGCCTAGATTAGAGGTTGTGATGAGGTCCTTTAGTATGGGTTGCAGCCCTTAATACTTCAGCACCTAGGAGTTGCTCAGCATCCTAAGAGGATCGCTAGGCTCAGTAAGGAAGACGTACTTAAAAAGGCAGAGTAATGGTTCAAGTCGACTTCCTTACCAGGTACTTATTTATTTTATGTTTGTTATTTTGAATAACGGCTAAAATAAGATACGGGATACTTAGCTTCTTTGTTAACATGTATGCTGGTCTCCACCCACCACCCTGGGTGTGAATCAGCTACATGATCATCGGGTAAGATTAATATTGAAAAATTTTATTTTCATTAGTAAAATAAATTTTTGAATATACTTACCCGATGATCATGAATTTAAGGACCCGCCCTTCCTCCCCATAGAGAACCAGTGGACCGAGGAGAAAATTGAGTTCTTGTTGACAAGAAGTACTTGAGTACCTACTCACAGATGGCGCTGTTGTGTACACCCCCACCTGTATAGCGATCGCTGGCGTATCCCGACCGTAGATTTCTGTCGGGCAACAGAGTTGACAGCTACATGATCATCGGGTAAGTATATTCAAAAATTTATTTTACTAATGAAAATAACATTTTTTCATCTAAGAATATGAAATTCATAATTTTCCATGTATTTCATCAATTTTGTCCATTAACCTCTTAATTTTTATTCGGGTCAAATGATGAAAAATCTGCTTACCTCCTCTAATCAACCCTTTGATCATCCAAAGTGATAGATATAGAAGTTATTATTTTGTCCTAATCAAAGCTAATAAAAGTCTCAGGGAGACTTCGAATCTTTTTGTTCCTCGAAAACTAGTCCTGTTTTAATCAGATTTTTTTTTAATAGCAATTAGACAGTATGCTTGGGAAAGCTACTATTAAGTTCCAGACATCATTCTAAATTAAATATGTTCATGAGAGTTTTTTAACTATCTCAAAATATGAGGCTTGAGTTCTTTTATCGAAATTATTGTTTTCTTGAGGTTTGAGTTTTTTTTTTCGAAATTAGGTTTTATCATTGTTATAAGAGGAGTAATTCTATGTTTTTTTTTTTGTTTTCAGGATTAAGGTGATCCACTTTTGAATTGATGACCCTTAGCTGATATAATGGCGATTCCATTAATCCCAAGAAAACAAGTGTGAAATTTAGCATCTGCGACTTCAAACAAATGAAATTATGTGCGCCACAGTTTCAGCTGTTAGAGAATATCAATTCTAAAATTGTTCTATATATTTTCTAACAATGAGGCTCCAAGTCCCTGGATCTTTGCTTAAGTAATTTAGTAGGTTGTTTAGATTCTAATGCAAAGTTACAATTATTTTTTTAATCTTTGAAATTGATTTCTTCCATTATAGTATACTAAGTTTTATACAGTAACCATCAAATAGGTATTCATAAGTCTTTAATTGAAAATTTCAACTAAGAACAAAACGTGAAATTTTACATTTCAGTCTTTAGCTTTTTGGGTTCATATTAAATCTATTTTAAGCGTCATACTTATATGTCACTTTGTCAGCAAATGAAAAGTTTATTTACATTATTTTTCGTATTTAAAAGAGGTAGGGTATAATAATGGCATTGTCTCTTTTTCAAGGTTATATTTTTCATTGCGTGGTGAATTTGATATTTTTCATTCTTGTAAGCACCTGTGGCATTACGTATTTTAAGTTTACTGAATGTATGTTTTCAGATTATTTATTAGCTATAATTTATATACAGTAATTTAAGTAACAAGATATACGATAGTAGCACAACTATAAATCTGATAAAAAATTATCTAAAACTTTGTCAAATAATATTAGAGGGCTATTTTCAACAAACAACATTGTGATATATGTTAGGCAATTATTGTTGAAAAATATGTACACTAGACTTAAACAATATTACATACGGTTATATGATATAATGCATGATTTAAAAACGATATTTTATCAATGTCATGATATTTTATGTTGATTCTACATCTTATACTCTTTTGGCCTAAAGTTTTACTGATTACCAGTTTCTAAACCATATGAGATCCTACTGGGTGATGATCTTTGTTATACAGAGGTTTTTCTCGTTCATTGAATTTAGGCTTTTAGTGGTCCATCCGGATGTTGATCTTTGAAGCTAGTTAATGATTTAGGATTTTCCCCCTTTTTTTCGTTCATGATACTAATAAGTTTCGTTTCCATCTTTATACTTCAAGAGACCTTCCTAGTCTGTAATTATTTGTTGGACATTAAGCTTTGTCGTTAACTAGATCATAGCATATGTACCAGTTACATGGATCCTCTGGCGATTGTCATGATTTTCCAGTTTTGTGCATTACAAAGTTTCAGAAGCAGTGACCCAGTATTTTTTTTTTTTTTTTTTTTTTTTTTTTTTTTTTTTTTTTTTTTTTTTTTTTTTTTTTTTTTAGGAACCATTAGTTCCAGGCTGAATACCAATTTTTCCTTGGCACTCCATGGTCTTTGATGTTATATTAGGAGTACTTAGTTCCCATTTGCTTAATCCTATTTTCATGGCACTCTTTGGTAATTGGATTTTTTAAGGAACCCCTAGGTACAATTTGATCACAACTTCTTCCCTGGCACTCCTTGGTCTTTGAAAGTATTTGAGGAATACTTAGATCCAATTTGCTTTATCCTGTTTTCGTGGCACTCCTTGGTAATTGGGGATATTTTGAGGGTCCCTTAGTTCCAATTTGATTACCAATACTTCCGTGGTATTCCTTCGTATTTGGAGTTATTTGAGGAATACTTAATTCCAATTTGCTTAATCCTCTTTTGAGACACTCCTTGATCATTGGAATTTTATTTTAGGAATCTTTATTTCCAATTTGATTACCACTCATTCCGTGGCACTCTTTGGTCTTTAGAGTAAATTGAGGAATACTTAGTTCCAATTTGCTTAATCCGGTTTTCATGGCCTCCTTGATCATTGGACCTCTTTTGGAGGACCCCTCAGTTCAAATTTCCTTACCACTTCTTCAGTGGCCCACCTTGGTCTTTGGAGTTATTTGAGGAATACTTAGATCTGAATGACTTGATCTTCTTTTCATGGCACTCCTTGGTCATTGAACCTTTTTTGAGGAACCCTTAGTTCCAATATGATTACCACTTCTTCAGTGGCACTCCTTGGTCTTTGAAGTTATTTGAAAAATACTTAGTTCCAACTTGATTAATCCTATTTTCGTGGCACTCCTTGGTAACTGTTTTTTTAGGAATAATTATTTCCAATTTCATTACCACTTCTTCCATGGCACTCCTTGGTCTTTGGAGTAAATTGAGGAATACTTAGTTCCAATTTGCTTAATCCGGTTTTCATGGCACTCCATGGTCATTGGACCTTTTTTGGAGGACCCCTTACTTCAAATTTGATTACCACTTCTTTCCTGGCACTCCTTGGTCTTTGAAGTTATTTGAGGAATATTTAGTTCTAGTTTGCTTAATCCGGTTGTCATGGCACTCTTTGGGAATTGGAGTTTTTTTGAGGAACCCTTAGTACCAATATGATTACCACATTTTTCGTGGTACACCTCGGTTTTTGCAGTTATTTGAGGAATACTTGGTTCCCATCTGCTTAATCCTGTTTCCGTGGCACCCATTGGTAATTGGATTTTATTTAATTTTTTTTTTTTTTTTTGAGAACCACTAGTTGTAGTATGAATACCACTTCTTTAGTGAAACTCCTAGGTTTCGAAGAATACCTAGTTCTGATTTGTTAAATCCTGTCCTCGTGGCACTCGTTGCTCATTGGATTTTTTTTTCTTTTAGGAACCATTAGTTCCAATATGATTATCATTCTTCAGTGGAACTCCTTTGTCTTTTAAGTTATTTGACGAATACTTGGTTCCAATTTGCTTTATCCTGTTTTCGTGCACTCCTTGGTCATTGGATACTTTTTTTTTTTTTTTTGAGGAACCCTTAGTTCCAATTTGATCACCACTTCTTCCATGGCACTCATTGGTCTTTGGAGTTATTTGACGAATACTTAGTTCCAATTTGCTTAATCCTGTTTTCGTGGCCCTCTTTGGTAATTGGATGTATTATAGGAACCCTTATTTCCAATTTTATTACCACTTCTTCTGTGGTACTCATTGGCCTTTGGAGTTTGTTGAGAAATACTTAGTTCCAATTTGCTTAATCCTGTTGTCATGGAACTCCTTGGTCATTGGATATCTTTTCTTTTTTGAGTAACCCCTAGTTCCAATTTAATTACCACTTCTTCGATGGCACTCCTTGGTCTTTGGAGTGATTTGAGGAATACTTAGTTCTGATTCGCTTAATCCTGTTTTCAAGACACTCCGTGGTCATTGAAGATTTTACAAGGACCCCCTAGTACCAATTTGATTACCACTTCGGTCGCACTCCTTGGTCCTTAGAGTTATTTGATGAATACTTAGTTCCAATTTGCTTAATCCTTCTTTTCGTGGCACTCCTTGGTGTTTGGAGGTATTTGAGGAATCCTTAGTTCCAATTTGCTTAATCTAGTTGTTGTGGCACTCCTTGGTCATTGAACCTTTTGAGTAATCCTTAGTTCCAATATGATTACCACTTCTTCAGTGGCACTCCTTGCTTTTTGGAGTTATTTGAGAAATAGTTAGCTCTAATTTGTTTAATCCTTCTTTGAAGCACTCCTTAGTCATTAGATTTTTTTTTTTTGAGGAACCCTTAGTTCCAATTTGATTACCACTTTTTCCGTGGTACTCCTTGATATTTTTTAGATATTTGAGAAATATTTAGCTCCAATTTGCTTAATCCTTTGTCGTGATACACTCTGGTCTTTGGAATTATTTGAGAAACTCCTTAGCCCTTGAATGTGGAGACATCCAGGCTGTTCATATTCTTTTAGGTTTTTTGGGATACTCATTATTCTATATCCTATAGTAACCTTTGAAACCTTTATCTTTTGAGTTATTTGGTGTTTTCCTTGATTCAATAAGCCATTCGGGCACTTGTTTATTTTCCAATTTCAATTATTTCCTCGATTGCAATATTTGGTTTAGCACACACTTGTTTATTCAGGAGGACACTTAGTGTATGGAGCTATTACAGCCTCATTTTATGGTCGACTCAACTATTCAAGACCTGACTTTGATATTAATTTGAGTGCTTTTGTAGTAATCGCTACAAAGAATGCTCTTATTTGGACATTTGTTTGCCAATCATTGGAAAATGATTTTTTCAGGAGATGCATTGATCTCTTAAGTTACAGTATCGAGAGTTCTAAATTACCTCTGGTACTATTCTGCGTAATCCTTTATTTATGGAGTTATCTGCTACAACTTCCTCAATGGAGTTAGCTAATTACCTCTGAAACTATTCTGCCTAATCCTTTATTTATGGAGTTATCTGCTACAACTTCTTCAATGGAGTTAGCTAATTACCTCTGGAACTATTCTGCCTAATCCTTTATTGATGGAGTTATCTGCTACAACTTACTCAATGGAGTTAGCTAATTACCTCTGGAACTATTCTGCCTAATCCTTTATTTATGGAGTCATCTGCTACAACTTCCTCAATGGAGTTAGCTAATTACCTCTGAAACTATTCTGCATAATCCTTTATTTATGGAGTTATCTGCTACAACTTACTCAATGGAGTTAGCTAATTACCTCTGGAACTATTCTGCGTAATCCTTTAATTATGGAGTTATCTGCTACAACTTACTCAATGGAGTTAGCTACTTGCGCAATCATTGGATTGAATCTGTTATGCCACTTCTTGTTTATTTTTGTCTATTTCAGTAATTCCTTCCTTTATTTTTATTTTTCCCTCCGGTTTCAGAAGGGTGTTCTGTCACTTATTTCTTAAACGGCTTTCTTACCAATCTTTACGTCTTGGAGTTCCTTGTGCATTTTAGGCTCCAGATATAACTGCTGAAATTTCTCCATAAATTAAGGGATATAAGATTTATTAATATCCCTTTGATAATTTCACCTTAATTCTTATGCTGGATATTTAAAAGAGAACTTTTGTATTAGTAGAACTCAAGGTATGTTGCTCAAATGTAGCACCTGAAGTTTTTCTTTCTATACCATTTTCCAAACGATCACAAAGCTAGGGAAAAATTAGCTTAATCCTCTTTTGATCCTCATATAAGAAAATATTAAAAGCGTAATAATCTATAAATGTCTAGCATATTGCTATGGGAAAACAGTATACAGTACAATAATTAACTTTTGCGTTCCTTTAATTAAAGATTGTGTATTCCCTTTCTACAAATTAGTGTTTTATATGGATAAAAAAAAAACTAGAATTCTTCTTTTGATGTGTATGCTAATGATAAAGTAAAGTGTTGCATTCCATATGAAAAATTCTCTTATACTGTAGGTAAATAATTCCATTTATTAGTAAAATTTCTTTCAATGCCAATTACCCCTTTGATATTTTTGATGGAGTTGCTCCAGTTGTGATCTCTCTCTCTCTCTCTCTCTCTCTCTCTCTCTCTCTCTCTCTGCCTAGGTTCCTTTTGAAAGAAATTGAGGAGCTTAAAAGTTGGTTAAAATTAATGAAAGAAAAGAATATTAAAGCCTAATAGGTTGTATGTTACAGAAAGTATTGCAGTATAGGCTGTTTATAAGGTATGATTCATTGAACATGGAGGTTAGAGACCATAAGCTAGGGAGTCTAGAGGTTGTATGATTCAAGTTATTGAAAGAATAGATGCAAAATTAAATATATAATTCCTGTCTGAGAGTCATATCCTCTTGCTCCGAATGTTTTGCTTGATAATCTTTGCAATGCTTTTTCTGATCCTACCTGTCCTAGCTTTATATTAGTTCAATCTCTTAGCTTTTACTGCAATGTAATGCATGGGGTTTTTCTCAGTTGTTAGGGCACTGCTTTAACCAGCAGACTCACAGCTTTGGCTCTATAATCTAATCTCAACCACAATATGATCTAGGAATGATAATAAGTGTAAGAGCATGTTTTGGAATGAAAGCAAAAGTTACAATATATCAGTTACTGATGGTATCAAACAGGATTTGTTGGTAAATGTAAATATAGGAAAAATATAGAACATAAAAAAAGTAAATCCAATCTAATCTCAACCACAATATAATCTAGAAGTGATTATAAGTGTAGGAGAATGTTGGGGAATTAAAGCAAAAGCTGCAATATATCGGTAAATGGAAGTATACAACATGATTTACTGGTAAATGTAAGTATAGGAAAAAGTATAGAACATAAGTAAAGTAAATCCAATCTAATCTCAACCACAATATGATCTAGGAATGATTATAAGTGTAAGAGAATGTTTGGGAATGAAAGTAAAAGTTACAATATATCAGTTACTGGAAGTGTAAAACACGATTTGCTGTTAAATATAAGTATAGGAAAAATATAGGTTATAAGTAAAGTAAATCCAATCTAATCTCAACCACAATATGATCTAGGAGTGATTACAAGTGTAGGAGAATGTTGGGGAATTAAAGCAAAAGCTGCAATATATCGGTAAATGGAAGTATAAAACATGCTTTACTGATAAATGTAAGTATAGGAGAAATGAAGAACATAAGTAAAGTAAATCCAATCTAATCTCAACCATAATATGATCTAGGAATGATTGTAAGTGTAAGAGAATGTTTGGGAATGAAAGTAAAAGTTACAATAGATCAGTTACTGGAAGCATTAAAAATGGTTTACTGGTAAATGTAAGCATATCAGAAAAAAAGATCATGCCTGGGAATGGTGAATTAAAGTAAAGTCAAGTGCATTAGATATTTGTTAATGAAATTTACTCATATTAAAGATGAAGTAAATTAAGGTTATTAGTCTAGTGGGATTGTATAGCTTTAATGGGAACGAATGTTTTTTAAGCAGGTGTTCAAGATTTTCGGTCGAATGGTAATAAGCTATGTAAGGTATTAAAGTTAAAAAAGAAACAATTACTTGAAATTAAAAAACCTTAATGGTGTGATCGTTGAATACTATTAAAAGGAGTTTTAACAGGTTACTCTAAAACCACTAATCATAGTTAGAGTAAAAAATTTATTTCTGATGTCATTAAAATCTGAGTGTAATGTTTGTATTTAGCTAAAGGGAGGGTGAAGTATATGGAATCACATCGTTCTGTAAATAAACGTTGCATATCTGTTTAGGTGTCAAATTAGATGGTACTCTATGCATTTTAATGGCAACCCCAATCTGAGGAAGCTCTTTGAATTTCTAGTAATTCATTCTCTCTCTCTCTCTCTCTCTCTCTCTCTCTCTCTCTCTCTCTCTGTCTCTCTCTCTCTCTCTCTCTCTCTCTCTCTCTCTCTCTCAGGGTTACATGAACATACCTTGAAAAATGACCTGCTAATTGTTTAAAGTGATTGGAGATTGTTTATACAATATCCAATATGGTTAATTTAATCTGCAAAAGTTCTCTTTAAATTCAACCTGATGCTCACCTCCAATTTCAGATCTCCCACTCCCCATCCTTGATCCTTCCTCATCCCCAAATTTGGAAATGTTATAAAAAAAAAAAAAAAAAAAAACTCTGGCCTCATATGGCTGATGAGTCTCCCTCTGCCCCCCTCCTCTTTGAGCATTAGCTTATGCCAATTTATTTCTCACCATAAGATGGGCTAAAAGGTTCATGAGGTAGATCCAGATCTTAACTAGAATAATGGCTTGTTCATTTAGACTGTTATTGCATTCCTCATGTACAGAACTGGTTCATTCCTTTACTGGTGTCTTGAGAGCTGTAGCTCAATGTGTTGACTTGAATATATTGTATTTCTCAAAGGCCGACAGCATGGGTTGGTAAACATGTTGGATTTTAGTCCTCTTAATAATCCAGCTGTGTTGACAGGTTTTATCCTGATAGCTAAAATCATGAAGTAATTGCCATGTGATGTCATTATTAATTTTCTTAAAAGCCTCAAATTCTTTTAAGTTTGTATTGGTTTACCATATTTTAGAATTTGATATAAACAATCTTATTAAAATCAAATAGTTACAAATTTTCAAGAAGCTCACATTGTAGAAGGTTATAATGTCAAATGTACAGGTTTTGGTATATCATTTTCAATTTCAGTAAAATTGAATTTAATTGTATCAGTGACAAACATATGAAATTTGTTATGAATTGTGTTATGTAAGTAGTGGAAACTCTATCTAGTGTAAAACGATTGTGATTTACTGTACTCCAGTTATGTTTATGACTCTCGAAGTTTGTGTGTAATCAGCAGTAATTATTATTTCAAAAGTCATCATAAAACTCTCCCTAGTTCAATTATGATTTAACTGTTAAAGAATATTGATAAGTGCACCTAACGTAGGTTTTTTTTAAGGTATTTGGTAAGATGGTTGTTTTTAAGCCTTGCATTTCAGAACTTTCTATTATGGCGAGATACCTGGGCTCTCTGAAAAGGTGCACAGCTCGGTTCATAAACTCTATTTTGTTTCTTGTCTCTTGTCGTTTGTGCCCACGACATAAAGAAGGGATAAATAACACTAGAATCATTTTAAACGAACTGTGTAATAAGGTTTTTGAATATCTTGTCGTTGGCGTTCAAGTTGTCTAGGTGTTTGTGTATACGTGTGTATATGTGTGTTTGTGTGTTCAAAGGATGGGGAAACTTCTTTTATACAGATATCTTTATCAATTTTTGGAAAATAAGATTTTCAAGTTTTTATCTTAGGTGTTACGTACACTGAATATTTATTTGATTGTTTAAATTCCTTTGTTTATGGTAAGAAAGTCTCAAATCTATAAAATAGCTTTGTTTACATAAACTCAAATAATTGGTTTAAATGATGAGTTTATTACGGGTGGCTTTTATGTTTAATGCTATACTGATGTGCTGATATATACCTCTCTTTACCCAGTATTCTTCCATGATGAAATTTTATAACATTGTGATATATATATATATATATATATAAAGTTCATAATAATTTTAATATATATATATATATATATAATTATTAGATCTACATATTTAATAATTTATATATATATATATATATATATATATATATATATATATATATATATATATATATAGAAAGAGAATGATTAAAAATGGGCATTTCATTTTATTATACACTGGATCAGGGTTATATTCATGTTTGACAATTTGTGTGGAGACGTTTTAACTTCCATTTTTTTTCCACTGCCCTGTAATAACAGGTTATTTTGTGGGAGTTTATCTTTTATTCTTTACATAACTCACTTTTTGATAAAAAATAAATTTCATATTTTTTTTTTATTGTCCTGATAGGGCTTTTGTAATAATAGCTTATTCGGTGGCAGTTTATCTGTTATTCTTTATATAACTTTTTTTGGGAGAAAATATATATACATTATTAGGAATTATTTTTCACTTTGACTAAAATTGTAATGATTAAAATATCTTACATGAAGAGCATGGATGATTATCAAGGTAATAACAGAGCTTAGTCATTAATTGTAATATATATCTTATAAAAAAACAATGGAAATACTTAGGAATATTGACACAAAAAATAAATGGTGTAGGGATTCCCCCACAGTTACACTCTGCTTTCAAGTAGCCTTACAGTCCCCTCCACCTGGCTATATTCATAAACTCAAATCCAGTCTCTTTATAAAATAGCAAAAATATGGAATATCCAGCATTGTAAATTATATAACTTTCAATATAGGTTTAACAAGAAATGTAAAATTTACCACATTGTGCGTACTATTGTTAAATTGTTTTCAAACCCCATTTTATTCTCTTAAGATAGTAATTCTTTACACATCAGGATATCTAATGGATTAAAGCCGGATATATTTTGATCCTAGATACCAGTATTTGAATTAATTGTTTCCAAAGCCCCTTTTTAACTCTTTTAACATGGTTATTCTTTGCACATCATTATAGCTAATGGATTAGAGCCGTATATACTTGGTTCCTAGATACCAGTTTTTGAACTAATTGTTTCAAAGCCCCTTTTAATCTCTTAATATGATTATTCTTTGCACATCAGTATAGCTAATGGATTAGAGCCGGATATATTTCGTTCCCAGATACCAGTGTCTGAATGAACTGTTTTCAAAGACCCTTTTAATATCTTGAGATGGTTATTGTTTGCACATCAGTATAGCTAATGGATTAGAGCCGTATATATTTTGTTCCTAGATACCAGTGTCTGAATTAACTGTTTTCAAAGCCCCTTTTAATATCTTGAGATGGTTATTCGTTGCACATCACTATAGGTAATGGATTAGAGCCGGATATATTTCGTTCCTAGATACCAGAGTCTGAATTAACTTTTCAAAGCCCCTTTTGATATCTTGAGATGGTTATTCTTTGCACATCAGTATAGCTAATGGATTAGAACTGTATATATTTTGTTCCTAGATACCAGTGTCGGATTTAATTTTGATGAATCTTGGCAAGCAATTTATGTCAAGCTTTCGTGCTAAAAAAGTTTAATGAATGAGTGATTGTGGTGCTAGTATTAAGTGATTGGTGTGATATTTATCTGAATAAATTTGGTCGTTATTTTGCCTTTAAACAGATGGTGCCCCTAGGTGGACAAGGGATATAAGTTTTTTTGTTAGTGTTACCCTAAATAAGTCAGATAACGGATTCTAGTTACTTTTTAATGTAGATAGAACGAATTAGAGATTGCATGTCTTAATGTAGAATTATATAGGGTTTGCATTTCAATTTACGTAGCGTAGCTTCTGAAGAGATTTTAAGAGTAATTTACTTAGGAAAAAAAGGGGAGAGAACTCCTCTACCCATTTAAGAAGTTCAATAGACAGTCAGTTCATTAGGAATACCAAAACTAGTTTCTTAAAAAAAGAAGGATTTTTTCTCCAGGGGTAAAATTATCAGCTTAGTAAGTAGTGCATTTACAATATTTATAATAAGTTATTCTTGAATACGTCTAGTTTTAGCATCTTGGAAATGTATTAGAGTGTAAGCATATCTTGAAGTTTTAGTATAAGGTTATATGATATAGATTTTCTGAGACAATATGTTTTTAACTTTAAAAAGTTTATCTATTTACATGAATTTCTATAAAAAAATAGTAATTTTTTATTTTACTTTATTAGAGTTTTGAAGGTTCAATTCCACGATTTTCTTAAATATCTTGAAAGAATATTTCAATCCTCCTTTCAGCAGGAAGCTGATGATACAACGACAGGATTTTTAATTTTGTTCTTAGAAAATTAATTTTAATGCTTCGCTCTTCACTAGTATATATTTTCCTAAAAAAAAATCCGTGTAAAGAAGGTAATATCTACTGGTCCTGTGTTTCTTTATTAAGGAATTATCACTATTAAATTTTAATTTTTAACTACTCGGTATTAAAGATAATTATTTAAAAATCCAAATGTATATTAGCCTTCGTTGGCAATTTCTTTATTTGCTTTACATTGGAAGGCTCGTTCATTTAGGTGTTCGTTATGCGAAGAATAGTAAAATTATATCTGTTGATTTTAATTTGTTCATCGTGTGCCAGTTTTCAATAGAAAATAACATGCTCTTATATCTGAGCTAATTCGCCTAGCTTTTAAAGAAGCTATTTAAAACTGCATTTTAAGTTTGGCTAATCTAAAGTTTGTTGAGGGTAAAAATTTTATTTTATTATTATTATTAAATCCTAAACTACAACCGTAGTTGGAAAAGCAGGGTGATTTAAGCCCAGGGGGCCCCAACTAGGAAAATAGCCCAGTGAGGAAAAGAAATAAGGAGAAATAAATTTTTCAGAATAGTTACAATATTGAAATAAATATTTCCTATTTAAACTTTAAAAACTGTTTTTAGTATGAAATTTTTTTAACGACTGAAAATTACTTAGTTGTAAATTAATTTGTTTCCAGAATAGTAACAATATTGAAATAAATATTTCTTATTTAAACTATAAAAACTGTTTTTAGTATGAAATTTTTTCAACGACTGAAAAATTACATAGTTGTAAATATTATGACTATGAATTGTAGTTTTACATAAAGTTACACAGGACCTGTTTAAAATATGTAATAAAGAATAATTTTTTCATCATGATGATATAGATTGCCATGCCTATAGCATGACACGGGCTCTTGTCGTTGGACAGCCCGTAGAAATATTTATTTATTTATTTATTTTATATATATATAGGCTGAATAATAGCTTAGTAAGGATATATAAGCTCAGGATAGGAAGGGATTATGTGCGGAGGATAGTATGGTAAGGGATTATAAAAGATGATAAGATTAGAAGCAGTTATAAGTTGATTGTAGTATAACTATACTTTAGTAAGATATTATAAGCCAAAATATAGTATATTAAGGATATATAAGTTAAGGATTGTATTATAAAGAATTAGAAGGTGATAGTCTTTTAGTGATTATAAACTACGAATTGCATCTAGTGTGGCTTGACTATATTTCATTCAATAAATTTATAGGACATATAGTAATATAATTTATAGTTTCGCGGGTATCGGTTGTAGGACTGAGTTTGGTACCATGAATTATATTAACTTAGAATCAAAACGATCTAACTCAAACTGTAAATAAATGTTCAATCAAATTTGCATTTTTCATAACTCAAATTTGTTCGTAAAAAGGTGTTTTAGTTCCTTCAAAGTTATGTAAATTTTATATTGTTTTGCTTAGAAACGTGAAATTAGCTTCAAAAGACTTTCAGGTTGAAGTAAATGTTCAATTAAATTTACATTTTTCATAACACTGTCAAATTTGCTCTAAAAATAAGGCCATTTTCATAAAGGGTTTTTTGTTCCGTCAAAGTTATGTAAAATATATATTTTGCTTAGAAACGCGAAATTAGCTTCAAAAGGAGTTTCAGGTTAAAGTCTATTGCTTTTCAAAGGGTTTGTATTTGAAAACCTTATTACACAGCTAAAGTGATTTAGGTGTCCACGTGTAAGATGAATGCGTACCTCGGTCCGATCTGACTGTCTGCTGGGGGAAGTAGTAAGGATGGTCAGGGCAGTAGTCTTGCACGGCTCTTCTCTTTTACCTGACTCAATCGTGTGCATTAAAAGGCACGAGACAGGGAGACAACATGGCATTTATGAATCTTGTCTGCTTTTGAGCGGGCTTCAGGTGTCTGTAGTAATGGATCGTTCTGAAATGGCACAAAAGGCTTGAAAATGATTATTTTACTTTTGATTGATTTCTTTGTCTTCCATTCTAGAATTATTAATGATAATCTCTTGTTTTAAGTATATAATTTCATGTAACTTCATAATAGTTGGAATCTGCCTTATAGTATTGTAAATTTAGTCATAAATGTTTTACCATTTAACTTCAGGAGAGTTCCAAACTATTTCTGAAGCCTTTAAATCACAATCCCGATATCATTGTATGTAAGATTATTAATAAAATACTAAAAAAAAAAAAAAAAAAGGAAAGGAAAGCATTCAAGGGCCTAGTAACATTGTTTCATCAGAAAAAAAAAATCTTTGCATTAAGTTTCTGGTTACTAGGTGGGAAAGGGGATGGCCTTGGTGGGCTTTCCATTTCCTTATTTTTAATAATAATCTTATCTTTCTATTAGAGAAAGCACTACTTACTTACACAGTCATGAAAGGTGTAACCTCATATTGAAGTTTCAAACGCACTTACAGTTGTTCAGATAAAAGAAAACGGACACTGTATAGGGAAGCAAGGAAAACGGGAAGTTTTTGTCATAGTTTATCATATTCGATGGCAAAAGTTAAGTTTTCTTTGAATCCAGGGCGTTTAAAGCTTACAGAAAATGGGGTTTCATGAATTTGATATATATGTCACTGATTTCATAGTATTTGAATTATACAACTAAACTAAAGTGACCTTCACCTAAACCTGTATTGTTGGGCATTTATTCTTCTACAATAAAAAAACTTTAAAATATTTCTAATTATTTCTTTAGCCATTGTGTTATCAGGAAAAGTTTAGTACATAAAGAGGAGTACTTCTGTACCTAGAATCATAATTCCATATCTAAATAATTGAACGAGAGGCTTTTGATGAAAATTATTTAATGAAAGAAAAACAAGGCAATCATTATCATGACTTTAGACAGGAGAAAATCTATTGGATTAAGAAGTTGGCTTAGATCCAAAATGATCTACCGAAATATAGGTCGGCCATCTTGACTCTGTACTTTATATTCATGAAACACTGGTACTGTTGCTCTCATACTTCAGTTGGGAGGTGAACGAATACTGTATGTGGGGGATTAATACCAGTCAAAATGGATAAGTCCCTAGTTAGGAGAGGTTTATTTTATGAACTCTTTGGCTCATTTTTACTGGGAAATGAGGTATTTGCTGGTGTTAGAAGGGGCAGGGGGGCTATTTAGGGAGAACACTCAGTCATATGAGGCCTAACATAGGGAGAATACTCATAGTCTTTGAATTTTCATTTTTATTTTTTTTTTATTTTATTATATTCCCTTCAAGTTTTCTTATATACCAGGGGAAACTAAATTAAAGTGTGTAATAATTTTCATAGGTATTTTATTTCAGCCTTCGTTAAGCAATACAACAGTTTTATTTGACAGTTTCATAAAGTTCAATCTTTTTATGGTAAACTAAAGAAATATTTCATAGGTCTGATACATAAAGAAAACGGATACATAGGAGTTTGTCTGATGCATAAAGAAAACGGATACTGAAGAGTTTTTGTCTGATGCATAAAGAAAACGGATATAGAAAACGAAGCAGTAAAAGCTATATCCTCCATAATATTCTTAAATATTACTCAAGTTATGGTGTATATAGAAAACGAAGCAATAAAGCTTATTTTCTTTTTAGTGGACTGATTGCATGAATTTTTTTTTTCAATAGTTTTTTTAGGCAACAGACATTATCTAGAACCTAATTTTCACAATGAAGTATATGGAATCCATATTCTGATTAACGTACAAACTTTAGTTTACAAATATCAATGCCTCAATATATTTTTGATTAAAGCTTGTATCTAATAACAACGTATATGACAAAACATTTATAATGCATGAACAATAACTGGTTTTAAGCTTTTGATGTGCTGCTTGGATGTGAATATAATTTCTATTCAATTTTTGTTTATTTTAAACCCCTAACTAATGAATATCCAATTTGTTTATCGATTCTGCAAAGCAATTTTGCCCATGATTTATATAAATTTAAAAGATACCATCACAAATTTATATCATAACTAGAAATTTCAACCAATATATATTACTACCTTCAACTTTACACCCTGTCTGTTTCCCTATTAATAACCTTCAACAGAATTCATGAGTTTTTCTTCAAGGTTCTCTTCGTCTATTCTTCGTATTGTCCTAAATAACAGTTTATAATGGCAATTAATCAATTCATAGATCCTTAAAGGCCTCCCTTCGAATATCCTTTGAAATTTACTTACGAATAGTAACATTTTTATCCCCCAAAGCTGTGTATAGAGAGAATTCCTCCCTTCCTAGATCCTTTGAACTTTACCTATAAAAAATAAGATATTTTTTTATCCCAAATGCTGTGTGGGAGGGCAATTCCTCCTTTGCTAGATACTTTGAATTTTACCTATAAAAAATAAGAACTTTTTTATCCAAAATGCTGTGTATAGAGGCAATTCCTCCCTTCCTAGATCCTTTGGAGTTTACCTATAAAAAATGAGATAAATTTTATCCAAAATGGTGTAGGAAAATTCCTCCTTTGCTAGATACTTTTGAAGTTTATCTATAAAAATAAGATAAATTTTCTCCCAAATCCTATGTAGGAGGGTAATTCCTCCTTTGCCAGATCCTTTCCAGTTTACCTATCATAAGTAAGATTTTTCTTTTATCCCAAAAGCTGTGTAGGAGGAAAATTCCTCCCTTCCTAGATTCTTTAGAGTAGGCTAACTATCAACAGTAGGATTTTTATCGTCCAAGCTGTGTATAAGAGCAATTTCTTCCTTCATAGATCTTTTAAAGTTACCTACCAAAAGTAAAATGTTTTATCCCTGAAGCTGTGTATAAGGGCAATTCCTATTTCCTAGATCCTTTAGTTTACCTATCAATAGTAAAATTTTTCGCCTCAAAGTTTATATAAGGACAATTCCTCCCTTACCAGACCCTTTAAAATTACCTAACAGAAGTCAACATTTTCCCCTTAAATCTTCCACATCAAGAAATATTCCTCGAACGTTGTTTAAAAAACTACTTCGCTGGTAGTTTCATTTTCATAAGACTATCCCTGAAAACTATTTCTTCCCAAGAAACCTAATTATATTACTACTATTTCCTGAAGTCCTTTCATTAAGAACTTCATTTGTAAAATCTTCACAACTACAACTGCTACTATACAAGCTACATTCAAGATTATGCAGATATATGCAAAGCTTAAAACCAGATGACTATATATCGAGAAAAAAGTGGCCCTTTCACAAAACTGAAAAAGCTAAACAATATTCTATTCCAACCAGCATTTTGAATGGTATACACCTTATCATTTTCGAAATGGATATTACAAGAAATTTGGGTACAGTTTACAAGCTTACAGAAATATCAGGAAAGAACGGTCCCAAACAATCAGAACTTGTATGTATAGTTATAGATTTTTATGTAGATATAACCTTGACTGCAAGCATTTTGGAGAGAGAGAGAGAGAGAGAGAGAGAGAGAGAGAGAGAGAGAGAGAGAGAGAGAGAGAGAGAGAGAGAGAGAGAGAGAGAGAGAGAGAGAGAGGGGGGGGGGTCATCCAAGTCCTAGAGAAACGATTAAAAATACATATTAGCATTATGATGCCTATCAAAATTATTTCCAACAAAAGATTTAAAAGTTTTCTAATTATTGTAGTTCCCTTAAATTTCAACCTCGCCTCAACTTTACTTCATGCTACAGCAAATATATGGATTAGTTGCATGCTCCAAATGTGAGCATAATCAATAAAATAAACTACTTTAAAGAGTACCCTTGGTTCTTCTTTCATCTAACTAAAATATATGAAAAATAATTCTAAACTGGGGCATTATACTAGTTTCAGTTAGGCAGAATATCAGTTATTGCAAGGAAAGAAGGATATATGACTAATTTGGTAACATACATGCCAATATCATCTATTATTTTGGACTCTCGTATATTAATAATACCAGTTCTTATGTTGCTAAATGAATGGATGACAGGTAAAGTATTGCAATAGAAGGAGATGGCATCTAAGGTAATGTGGATAAGGGTTAGGTTGGGTAGGGAATGTTGGGCTTTTGTTAGTGCATAACGGCTGAACTGAGAGAACAGTGTAGAAATGAGTAATGAATTCTGGAATGAGTAACTAGGTGAGTAGAAGAATGTGTAGAAATATTTATGTGGTTGTGATTGGTTACAAATTCCAGAGTGAGTGCTGGAGAAGTAGAAGGTGTTATTAGGAAGTATGGTGTGCCAGGTGAAAATGAGAATGATTGAGAGGCTACAAGAACTGGGGATCATAAGTATATTTTTCCAGAAGGAAGATATGAGTATGCATGAGTAAGAGTGGCGAGTGAAAAAGAGGTAGAAATGGCATTTGTAGATAGTGTGTTGATAATAAGGGCGATTATTTGAGTAAAAGACATGCATGTGTTTGTGGGTACTGTTCCGGGTATGTCTGATTATTTTATGGTTTAAGGAAAATTAGTTGTGGCAAAACTTCCGAAATAGAATGGGGGTTATAGAAGAGAGGTAGGGAAGGTAGAAGAGATGGAAACAAACAAGAGGTGAAAAGTAAATACTAAGAAAGGATGGGAGTGGTAAATGACAGGGTGAAAGTGAGAGAAAATGGTGATATAGAGGAGTAGTAGAAGTTAAAAGAAAATTTTGTTGGGGCTTGCAAGTAAGGCATGTGCTAAGAGGATTGGTTGGGGGCAGCATGAGGAAGGGTAGCGAGTGGTAGGATGAAGGAGAAAAGATGGAGGTGGAAGAGAAAAAAGAGGGAACTAGTATATAGAAGTATGAAAAAGATAGAAAAGAAATGTGGAAATAACTAAGGTAGCTGAGGAACAGACGGCAGCTGACAGGTGGTAGGGTCAGGTATTGGGTCACTTTGGAAAGAAATTAAGAGAGTAAGGAAGGATGAATCGAGGAATGAAGAGAAGGTGAAAGATGAAAATGGTAGGTTGTTGAAAAGAGATGAGGCAAGGAAAAAACATGGGCGGAATATTTGGAACAGTAGTAGAATGTTGAGGATAAAGGGGAGACAGATATGATTGTTGCAGGTGTTGAGGTGCCAGTGATGGGAGATGCGAATGAGAAAGAGATTACAAGATGTGAAGAGAACACTACGGAAATAAGAGCAGGAAAAGCAACTGATATGGTTGGTTTTAGGGTTTAGATGTTAAAAGAGGGTGTGACTGCACCGGAACCGTTGGGGAGGTTGTTTGATACAAGTCTTGTTTTGTCAAATATAGCTAGTTGATCAAGTGTATGCGTGTATTGTTCTGCAGTACAAAACTAGAGTTTTAATTTTAGGGGTATATGTTTGTTGAGATTGGTTGGAATAGCATTAATGATAAAAAAGATAATGCAATCTAAGAAGATTGGCATCAGAAGTGGTAGGGCATGTATGGATCAGATTTTCATAGCTGGGGAGATGTGCATGAAATATTTATCAAAACGTAAGGAGGTATATGTTTTATTTACGTAACTCGAGTAAGCTTACGATAGAGTTGATAGCGAGGCAGTGTGTTATGTGATGAGGTTATAAGGAATTGGTGGTAGGTTGTTGTAAACAGTGAAGAGTTTACACACAGGCAGTTTAGCATGTGTTAGGAAAGGGAATAGAGTGAGTAAGTGGTTTCCAGTGAGATGGGGGATGAGACAAGGATGTGTTTGTTCAATTTGTATGTTGATGGAGATATAAGTGAATTGAATGCTTGAGTGCTGGGTTAAGGATTGAAACACAGATGAGAGTAATCATGAGTGGGAGATGAATCAGTTGTTTGCAGATTATACTATATTGGTTGCAGACTCAGATAAGATACTGTATCGATTAGTGACAGTTTGGAAAGGTGTTGGTAAAGTTAGTTCCCAGTTAAGGTGAGTAAGAGGAGGGTTATGAGATGCATAAGAAGGGATGTTGGTGCTTGATTGAATGTCATGTTGAATGGAAAGTTACTTGAGGAAATAGATCAGTTCAAATAATTGGGTTTTGTTACTGCTACAAATGGTGGAGTTAGAAGCAGATATATGTCAGAGGGAGAGAAGGGTGTAAAGTGTTGAGAGCAGTGATTGGAGTGGTATAGAATATGGGTTAAGGGATAAATGTAAAGGAGTTTTTTCATGAGAAATTGATTGTACCAACTGGTGTTTGAAATGAAGTTGGGCTGAAATGAAAGAGATGGAGACTGAAATTGAATGTGCTTGAGATGAAGTGTCTGGGGAGTATGGCTGCTTTATCTTGATTGAATAGGGTTAGTAGGAAGAGATGAATTATCCCCACGAGTGGATATGAATGTGAAGTGGTTTGGCCATGTAGAGAGGATGAATATGGTCATCTTGTGAAGGTGATGACTGCAAGAGTTGATGGGAAAAGTACGAGAGAAAGTACAAGGTTTGGGTGGATGGATAGACTGATGAAACACCAAGGTTTGGGTAGATGGATGGAGTGAAGAAAGGCTAAGGTTTGGGTAGATGGATGGAGGGATGAAAGGCCAAGGATTGGGTGGATGGATGGAGGGATGAAAGGCCAAGGATTGGGTGGATGGATGGAGGGATGAAAGGCCAAGGATTGGGTGGATGGATGGAGGGAAGAAAGGCCAAGGTTTGGGTGGATAGATGGAGGGAAGAAAGGCCAAGGTTTGGGTGGATGGATGGAGGGATGAAAGGCCAAGGTTTGGGTGGATGGATGGAGGGATGAAAGGCCAAGGTTTGGGTGGATGGATGGATGGAGGGAGGAAAGGCCAAGGTTCGGGTAGATGGATGGAGTGATGAAAGGCCAAGGTATGGGTAGATGGATTGAGGGATGAAAGGCCAAGGTATGGGTAGATGGATTGAGTGATGAAAGGCCAAAGTTTGGGTAGATGGATAGAATGAGGAAAGGCCAAGGTTCGGGTAGATGGATGGAGTGATGAAAGGCCAAGATTTGGGTAGATGGATGGAGTGATGAAAGACCAAGATTTGGGTAGATGGATGGAGTGATGAAAGACCAAGATTTGGGTAGATGGATGGAGTGATGAAAGACCAAGATTTGGGTAGATGGATGGAGTGATGTAAGACCAAGGTTTGGGTAGATAGATGGAGTGATGAAAGACCAAGGTTTGGGTAGATAGATGGAGAGATGAAAGGCCAAGGTTTGGGTAGATGGATGGAGTCATGAAAGGCCAAAGTTTGGGTAGATGGATAGAATGATGAAAGGCCAAGGTTTGGGTGGATGGATGGAGGGATAAAAGGCCAAGGTTTGGGTGGATGAATGGAGTGATGAAAGGCCAAAGTTTGGGTAGATGGATGGAGTGATGAAAGGTAAGTTTTAGGTGGAAGGATGGAGTTATGAAAACCATACGTGACAGAAGGATAGATGTGACTGGTCCTACCTCTGGTCACCTTGGTGACTGCTGAGGTAATAGCAGTAGGGGAGTTAGCATATGTAGCTCCATTTGTAGTGGAAAAAAAAAACTACCAAACTAGGCAAAGTCCCATGGTAGGCAAAAAGTGAAAAAAAAACTACCAAACTAGGCAAAGTCCCATGGTAGGCAAAAAGTAACAATGAGAAAAAAAAATGTGTATGTTTCTTTTTATATTGGCTACCTCCTAAAACTGAAGGAAGTGCCATGATAGATAAATGATGCTAAACTACAATAAACATTTATCTGAATCCTTACACAAAAAAGCAATGAGACAGCCCTGGTATTGTATACCAATTTTCTTGTATCTATTAAGAACACCCACGACTAAATATGAAATTTAGTCTAAACGAATCTTCAAAAAAAGTTGCTAATAATTAGAGGACAGTTTTGAGAAAAAGATAAAAGTGTACACAGTGGAAAAACTTTGCTATAGGTTATATTCACAAAATAATTATACACTTTGATATACAAATTGAAGATTGAATTTGAGCCATTTGCTAAATTCTGATTAATGTTAAATTCTCATTAGCTATAAAGTAAAAACTTGTTTACAGTAGTGAACATTCTTATAAAATAGATATAAAAGTATGTTAAAAGGTCCAGAGGAAATAGACATTTGACTTAGCAGCCAGATTAAAGAAATAAAAAATAACCACCCCCAAAATTTCTATGGAAGAAATCATTCCTCCACAGCACTTTTAGGTATTAATTTGTTGTTAATGTAATTTTTCCTAACATGTCGTAAAGATACACAATGGTACAATATATAAAACTAGTATATACATAACACCAATGGGTAAATATATTACAGGCGCCATTGGAATTCATCATATTCAATTTGAATGAATCTTCTTCCAAAAACGATAGTTAAGAAGTTACCATTTGAATTCTAATTAAGGTTAAACAACTACACGTTCAAGGGGTATAAAATTGCTTTGTGTATAGATTTCAATCTAACAATATAATTGATTTAACTGGAATTATTTTCAGATGCAATGATTTTATAAGGATTAAGTAACAATAAAACAATTGCTACTTAACTATTACTTTAAGAGCTTTAAACGAGATGGTCACCTCCATGTACTAATAATAATATGGTAATCTCGTTCTGGAAAAAAAATTATGAAAGGTATTTACTGGAACTTTACTGGCTTCTCTTATTTTCAATCTCCAGTTTCTGATTACTAATAAGGTTATGATATATGAAAAGAATTAAATTGAATTGAATATAGGATTTAGGCATTAAGCCAAGCACTACGGCATCAAAGGCCATTCAGCGCATATATGAAAAGACTTGACTAGCTTGAAATATAACAACCGATAATTTCCATAACTCAGGTCAATTGAGCTTTTCCCAATATATGCAGTAATAATATTTCTCAAAAAGAAAGGGGACGGGCATTGCGATACTCTTTAAACGTTTGATGATAAGACTACATTTCACAGGGTCATGTTTAAAATAAGAAAATATAATATTTTGTCGTCCTTGGGATCCTTTGGAAATATTCAGAGATAATTTGCCGATGATCATCTTGACTTCATCAGTGTATATTTGCAGTTTACTTCATGTAACAAGCTGGGGCTATAAACTCACTCTCTTCTTTCGATGATTTACATTCTGAAAAATGAACAAAATATTATAGTTTTACGTATAATAAATATATATACTGTATATATATATATATATATATATATATATATATATATATATATATATATATATATATATATATATATATATATATATATATATATATATATATATATATATATATATATATATATATATATATATGTGACATTCGAATATTATACAATATACTTTTACTATCAAAACTATATCCGTTAAATATTTTGCAGATTAAACTGGAAAACATAGAATATTCATAATATTTATATCTATTAGATAATGAAGTAGAGATAAACTCCACCTTTCAATGACATTTATGAGACCAAATACAATAATAAAAAAAAAAATGTAAATCTTGTAAAATGGAGAAGTATTACCTTGTAAATTCTAACAAGAAATTACTTCACCACACTAAGCCACAGACTGATCAATGTGAATCCAATTCCCCTCCAAAAATACTCGAGCCACAATCCACTAAATAAAATACCTCTCCTATATCACAGGCGATACTGAAAATATCTATACAAAAATATGTATAAATTCAAAGTAAATAATAAGATTTATTGACACTAGCAGTTTCAGATGTAGAGTATTGTTTATTATATAAGACTACAGCACTGGGCTAACTGATAATTAGTGTGGTTTTTCGTTCTGGTGTAAATGCAAAGTACCTAAAACTTTTCAAATTTATCAAGTAAATGTATCATTTTCATGATTGTGATGATAAATAAAAAGCTTTTATTATATATTATAAGAATATTCCCATTACGTAACTCTACCTATGCTATTATATTACATAATTTATATGGATTAACTTATTGGTGTTCATTCAAGAAACCTTCAAACCCTACCCAAATTAACCATCGTTATCTTACATTGAATTGTACTATGGAACAAGTCATCACACACTCACTGACTCACTAACCTATTTCCCATTAATTCCTAGACGGGCTTATTCTGTTGATATTTTTTACCTACTTGGTCAACTTCATCCATGGATTAATCAATCCCACACAAACAAATAACCTTGTTTGAGCTGAAAAAAAGGCACTAGCACTCCTACATACATTGTAAACGATTTCCTTTTATTCTACATATAATAAGTAATAGTTTTGTACTGACCTTCAGCTATTTAGTGTTTATATAATATATATTTTATTATGAGCCGTCATGGCTGTCAAAATGTGAAGACAACAGTGTATAGTGCAATTCTGTATCAATCTAAGGCTGGGGTTATATATTGCATGTAATAATTCCATGACACAGAATGGCTCATATGGAAGCCATGTATCTTCCAACCCTGAGAAAAAAGATCATCATTATACAATAAATCTTGTACTATATTACTTTCGGTGGCTGTACATCTTTAAAGTAATTTGTGAGTTAACATTATAAGAAATATAATAAGAAAATTATACACAAATATTTTTATATTTATAAACACATCAGTCACATAATGCCTTTCATGAAGTATATAATTTGGCATGTGTATAAACTACAATAAATCAGACAAACTATACTATCATCTAAAATCGGCAATTAAAAAGATATTGGAGT
This sequence comes from Palaemon carinicauda, assembly GCF_036898095.1. Lineage (NCBI taxonomy): Eukaryota > Metazoa > Arthropoda > Malacostraca > Decapoda > Palaemonidae > Palaemon > Palaemon carinicauda. The sequence goes on along the minus strand of NC_090725.1, from coordinate 326,356,633 downwards.
GAACTTGACAAAAACCACAATCTCTAAAAATACAGAGCTGAAATAATGAGAAAAAAAAATACTTAGCCCATGAAAAGATTGATCCAAAAACTTATTTTTTCTTTTTATTAAGAAGTATGGCGTATATGAGGTGTTGTCAATCCATAAGTTTCTTGGAAGTCAAACTACAGACTTGATCAATAAGCTAATGGTTATTCTTGTATGGGACTGAGTACTAGAAAGAGCAACATAGTGAAGCAACTCTGCACTCCCAGTACATGCCACTGCTCTTAATTACTACCGGTCTTCCTCATACATCTGTTTACTCCGAGGGGTGTATGTATATTCCTGGTACAAAACACATAAAAGGTTTAGAGGCCACTTATGAATGGCAGAGGCAAGGGACAGGACAACATTGCTCTAGCAAGAAGGACAATGCCCTAGAGACTGAGTATATATACATGTGATAAGCGCCCCAGCCCCTCCTACATCCAAGCTACGGCCAGGGAGGTCCAGGCAAAGGCTGCTGACAACTAAGCAGGTAGACTTAAATGCTCCCGCAAAACCACTATTCTTAGTTTACAAGGATGGTTTTTGAATGTTTGATTTTGATTTGAATTTTTCTGGCATCATGACATCGAAGGTCTCAGACACCAACACAAGGATGGTGAGGTTGCAACATTCAAAGGAATTAACAAGTTTGAGCGGGACTAGAACACCAGTCTGGCGATCATCGGGAAATGACATTACCACATAGGCCACAACAACTTTTCTTGGTATGTAGCCTACTGTTTTTCTTGGCAAGTTTCTTTACTATGAGGTTTAGCTAGGTACAATCCCAGATTGTATCCTACTCTCATATTGATATGTTACCTTTTACCAGGAACATCAATTTCCTCTGTAATGTACCTTCCTCATGCGAGCATGGAGATAGGATCAAAGAAAACTCAAATCACACACTGTACATCGACAATGGATTTCAGGTAAGCATGGGTATGAGGTGACTGGATTCTAGGAATGCTTGGAATCCAGGTTTCAAATTGTTGTGGACTGTCATGGGGTGTAGATTTGAGGTGTGTTCCTAACAGGTTCGGCAATCGGGGAAACAAACACTTAAAATTAGGTACAGCTAAACCCCAATGTTCGCAGATGCATAAGCACAAGAGTAGTCATGTCAGGATAAAGGTTCATGATTAGATGAGTGTGTGATAGCTCTAGATTATTCTATAGCAATTGCAACACAGGAGCACGCAAACAAAAAAAAAGTGTCTGTGATTAGGGTATCATGTGCTTTACACGAGCTTGGGCCCAAGCAAGCGGGTGTTTAAGGGCAAGGAATGTACACTAGATATGATATGCAAGAGCAAGTGATATATGTAAATCTAATAAATATGTATGTGCGAACAGGAGAGTGCATGCCATCAGTTGCAAATCTGTTAGTAGGCAAATGCTCAAAACCTGGAGAGATTAAAGTTCATACTAATGTTGTGCACAGGTAAAGGAGAGCATGCCATCCACACTACACGAACTAGAGCTAGCACATGCCACAGACGCAAGCGATTAAGAAAGTGACAGAAGATTCCACAGCAACAAAATGGTACTGCCCTTCTTCATTGGCAATCTTGGCCGAACGAAGGTGTAAGGCACCACAAACCGAGGGGAAATAAAAAGAAATTATGCAAGAGAAAACTCCTAATGGAGGAGAACCCAATCCACGGACAGGAAAGGTGTCCCTGAGAAAACCAACACAAAATAATGACGACACTCCCTTTCCGGGCAAATTGACAGGAGAAGGAGAGCCACAGCGAAAAAATAACGAATCGTGAATTTCAATAAGTTATTTCCCTTAATTAATAAAGAAAAACCATTCGGAAGGGCAGTTTAGCCCACAAACAGAAAAGTGTTCCCCCGCAGTCAATATGCCAGCTGCCCATGTAAAATGAATGGCGTCAGTGAGAAAAATAGCAAGATTGAAGTCAAGCTATGTGAAGGCTGCAAGCAGATTACCTCTAAAAACATGGAGAGGCGAGGGCCACCTTAACATCAGAATGGATCAGTATCCAAACGATAATGACTCCCATGTGGGCAGTGGCCAAGTCACTGGGAAGATCACCCTCCTATGGGATATCCATTATTCAAGAGAGGAAGGTCATAAAGGAAGTTTCTCCGACCTCATGAAACCTGGCCCACTACGCTGTCACACAAAAAGCAACTCTCAGTGAAAAAAAGTTTAAAATATATAAAAACAAAGAATTTTTTCATAGATACTGTATAAAAGAGAACCATAGGTTAAAAAGTGATAAGTCCAGTCATATGGAGGGATGAGAGAGATGATCGTGAGCCTAAAGTAAAGTGAAGTACAGTCACAGGTGAGAGTGTAAGATGGGTAGCTACTACTGCCCCGCTAACTAGCGGGTAGGTGGTTAAACTTCGCTAGAAGTCTAATGGCTCGTTTTCCAGCTTCGTCGAAAGTTATTTTCTTAAAAATAGCTTTGGTTTGTATTTCAGTTACGGAACAAATAGCTCTCAAAATCTTCCAACTGACTACATCAGGTCAAATATTGAATTTGTTCAATTGACAATTCCTACTATGGGAGGATTGCAAGACAATTTTATTGGAATGTAGTAAACTATTTCTAAAAAAAAAAGATTATCCCTTCAGTAAAATTTTACTCACGCCATTAGCTTAGTAGTCTTAAGGAATTCCATAATAAGCTATAATCATCTCAATCCATAGATTGCCTAATGTAATTCTAATTTATTTTAAAGTCAATATGACTTCCATTTATTAAAAAGCCATCACATTTTATGTCCTTCAAGTATATTTTACAATGATCACATTAACATTACCGTTAAAATTCCAGTTACTGCAGCTTTCTTGTCTTTATAGATTCCATGCTCTAGGAGATTAGCCCATAAATTTTCAAACATCAATTTTTAGTCCTCGTAACTCATTGTAGAAGATGTACCTGAGAAGAAAAAAAAATAAGATTTTTCCATCATGTTTTAATAGCCAAATAATGGAATCTTACATTATCCTCTACATTTAATATATATAGAATTACTTTTCAAAGCAGCAATGTCACCTAATTATTTGTATATATGGATTTACAATCAATAGTTTACCATATCCAATATACCTGAATTTACCTATTGACCAATTTTTTTCATTGTACAGTAAAAATACTCATCTACTGGATAACCTAATTAGGTCACCATATATTGGCTGATTCAATAATTTCAGGACAAAAAAAAAAAAAAATTACTGGCGTGTCTAACACTCCATCAATCCTATCATTAAGAGTGGAACATACACAGACATCTCTCTTGAACTTAAACAGAAAGTGCCTCAATCTTCACGGATAGGGGTAACTGTGGAAACTGGCCAAGAAGAGATAAACCAGCTAAGTCGTATCTATCTAGGAACCTACCCAAACAGCCAACAAATCAAGATACTACTAAGATTAGAACCCCTATTGAGTATCCATGACATCGGGATAAAAAAGATATGCGATGTTACCCAATTTGCACGGACCCCTTCCTACTGCCGGAATGTCCATAGCATCCAACATACCAGGCTCATTAACTGGTCTGCTAATCACAAGGAAAACTGTAACACAATTAGTTCCATTACTATTTTCATGAGAAGGTAAGTATTGTGTGTTAGATTCCTTGTTGGACTGCTATACTGTATCTGGTGAAAAGCAGTAGCAGCTATACCTAGCAGCTGATCTGATTAACCAGTCCCAATGCGATTGTTTGCTGGTGGAGACCAAATACTACTTCCTAGAAAGGAAAAACTGCTCCCCGAGGGCCAAGGTGATCCTCCCATATCACAATACATAAGCTCACCTTCACCTAGCTTACATTGATGTTTCTGGAACCGTTCACCTGCAACCACAACTCTGGCTGCAACTGGTATACCAGGCTTATCATCCCCTTGACAAAACATTGAAGATATTGGCCAGCTGGTGAAATCCATTATGCCTACCTGGAGATAACAGTGCACTTTTAAGAGTCCCAAAAATCCTTGGCAAGATGATTATTACAAGATTTTTAACGCTAATCCCTCCTATGCCTATAAGTGTCCTAATAAGAAAATAGAAAGAATAAAGTGATGCATGAAAAAAGCAAACTTATCCCCATCCCTGGAAACCTTTTTTTCTGTTAACACACATAATTTAGTAGGTCCTAAAGGACCAGAAGGTAGTCAGCTAGCACCCCAAGTTTGCTAATATGACTACTGATGGAGATTCCTCAGTTGAACTGTATTCTCAGGTACTCACTCCTTTGCTTCTGATTGAGATTGGATTCATCACTATTATAATCCTCATATTGCAACAGGAGAATGGAGGACTCTCAATCTTGGAAGGAAAAGCCTCCACTAGGAGACCAAGAAGAAACTCAATTGAACATTCACTTCAACTCCTAAGGGAAAAAAGACACACCCAAGATGATTTAGGATTTAAATGCACTTAGTTCAACTAATCACCAATAAAAAGAAGTTTCCCTCTCTAGAGGTTGAGTATGGCCCACCAAGCTTTATTGTTTAATAGCTCCATGTCTTAGCGAATGCTGTCTGAAAAACCACAGGCTCAGATGGTAGTGTTATGGATTTTTATTCCTTCCCCAAGACATCTTAAAATGTTGACGGGAGATGTAAGGAAAACAGCCATGTATAGGGTCCACCAGGAGATTGCAATATTACTACACCTGATAAAATGTTCACATGAAACCTAAAAGGTAGGTTTGGTATAAAATCATAATGAACATGGGCAAGGGGAGGGGCAGTGAGAAGAAATAGACCTCCCTGTGCTGACGAATTATCCCAATTGAAGAGAGACATGAACTATCCTCCTTACCACTACTCAACAGCTTCTTACAGCGCAGAACTTGTAGAGCCCAGAGATGTTCAAAGCAAAGTCTGTAATCCTCTGGTTATCTTTCTTAAGCTTTTGTACAAGCCAGAGCCTTCCTCAAACCGGAACCAGATAGCATGGTGGCCAAATACGCCCTTGCTACTAGGGCAATTGAAGGGCTAGAGCTTTAAGGGATATTACAGGGTGTATGAAGGAGTCTCAAAGCGGGCTCCCCTTCCAATACTGTTACAATATGACCCTTGAGAAAGAAAAAGAAAGAGTCATGGACCAAAGCGTTCATCAGCTCAGCTGTTATCAATACCAATTACTTGAAAAGGTTGGTTTATCTGATGCTAAGGAAGGATACTTACTTTCCTTCAGGTATTAAAACCATGTAGCACCGTCCCTGATATTCTAGATTTGAACCTAAACATGACAAATTCGTAGATAATTTGTATTTTTCCTAACTATACAAACCTTAGCTATTTAATAGAGGTATTACTTTCGGCGTAGTTGAAATGACGAGCCATTAAAATTTAACGAGGGTTTACTACCTACACTGCTAGTTAGCGGGGGTAGGGGAGGGTAGCTTGCTACCCCCCTCCCTCACACACCTGTGCTTGAACTCACTTTGCTTGGAGGTAGACTTTAAAGGGAAATAGGGCTGGCAGGCAAGTTTGGTTAAATAGCTAAGGTTTGTATAGTTAGGAAAAATACAAATAATCTACGAATTTGTCATTTGTTCCGTAACTGAAATACAAACCACGCTAATTAATAGGGGTGACTCACCCATTAGGAAGGGTGGACGTCCCAGCCAGTTCTGGCTTTTGGCTTTACCCGGGAGCTCAATATTTGAGTGTTTAAGCACCCAAGAAATAAAGAGCCCCTGCACCTCGCTAGAACCTTGTTACGCAAGGACTGCGGCCTACACAAGCTGTGTGTGAAGGTATGAAGAAGTCTGACGCGTCCTAGGAAGTTGTTCTGAAGTTCTTTAGATGGAAACTTGTAGACTAGGACTTTCCCAATACCACATCGTCAGGGTATGGGGACGTAACAGTATTAACTTAATACTAGGAACACATGGGAGCATGGTTTACCTGCAGTGGTTTGAGGTCAGCTATGCAGAGAACCCAGGATGCTTCCTTCCCCAAGAGAGGGGATGATGAAGAAAAGAATAAGGGCCAGTCAAACCATTCATGCAGACTAAAACCAGGTAACAATGCCCTCAACCTTCTGCTACTTGTCCATAAGGAGCTTGAGGTTTTAAACTAGTTGTTGTGCAGCCACCACAGGGCCGATAGAGAACGTATCGAGCCTCCTGTGGGTCACATCTTGCAGATAGTGGGCAGTGAACGTTGTTTGACGCTTCCACATCCCCGCTTGCAGAACCTGCTTCACAGAGAAATTTGTTTTTAAGGCCAGGAATGTAGCTATGCCCCTGATATCATGTGCTCTAGGTCGACGTGACGGAGGAGGATCTGGATTCAAAGCCAGATCAATGACCCTACGAACCCATGCAGAGAAGGTGTTCTTGGTGACCCTCCTCTTAGTCCCTCCTATGCTGACGAATAGAGCTGGCACATGAGGACGGACTGTAGCTGTTCTTTTGAGGTAGAGCCTCAAACTCCTTACTGGGCATAGTAAGAGATGGTCTGGGTCATCTGTTACAGAGCGGAGACTAGAGATCTGGATCGAGTCGAATCGAGGATCCGATACTCCAGGATTCTGAGTCTTAGCAATAAACTAAGGGACGAAGCAGAACGTTACCTCCCCCCATCCCCTTGAATTGGCGATGTCGTACGAGAGACCATGAAGTTCGCTGACTCGCTTGGCCAAAGCCAGAGCTAGCAGGAACAACGTCTTCCAGGTTAGGTGGCGATGTGATGCTTGGCGTAATGTTTCATAGGGAGGTCTCCTAAGAGACCTGAGAACTCTAACCACGTTCCATGGAGGTGGTCTCACTTTTGACTGAGGGCAGGTAAGTTCATAACTATGTATGAGTAGAGAAAGTTCTAGCGATGAAGATATATCCATTCCTTTCAGCCTGAAGGCTAGACTTAAGGCTGAGCGATAGCCTTTCACTGCTGAGACTGAAAGGCGCATTTCTTCAGGCAAATATACGAGAAACTCCGCTATTGCTGGAATAGTGGCATCAAGTGGAGAGATACCCCTTCCACGACACCAATCACAGAAGACTTTCCACTTCGCCTGGTAGACTGCTGCGGATGACTTTCACAGGTGTCCAGACATCCTGACAGTAACTTGCTGCGAAAATCCTCTCTCAGAAAGGAGATGCTGGATAGTCTCCTGGCGTGAAGTCGTAGTGAAGCTACAGCTTTGTGGAAGATGATGGCATATGGTTGCTTGAGAAGATTGTGTCGTGGAGGGAGCTCTCTTGGTAGCTCTGTTAGGAGTTGCAGACGGTCCGGAAACCATTTCGCATGATGCCATAGCGGAGCTTTAAGGGTCATTGAAAGATTGACCGATATTCTGGTCTTGTTGAGCACCCTCCTCATCAGAAAAGCGTAAACGTCGATGCTGTCCACTGTATCTGGGATGCATTTTGCCAGAGAGCCTTGGGGTCTGGGACTGGGAGCAGTACAGCAGGAGCCTGAAGTTCAGGGCTGTTGCAAACGGATCCACAGTCCCACAGTCGCAGAACCCCACAAAGTCAGGACTTTGTTGGCTACTAGATGATCCAAAGACCACTCGGTACTCACTATCTGAGATGTTCTGCTCAGATTGTCGGTGAGCACATTCCTTTTGCCTGGAATGAAGTAAGGTATCAAGTGGATTTCGGCCCATCTCAGTATCTCTACTGCTAGATGGGATAGCTGCTGCGAAAAAGTACCTCCTTGTTTGTTGATTTAAGCCATCACTGTGGTGTTGTCGCTCATCACCACCACAGAGTGACCCGCTAGGTATTGTTGGAACTGTTGAAGGGCCAGAAAGATGGCCTTCATCTTTAAGAGTTTTATATGGAGATACTTTTCTGACTGACCACAGGCCTGAGGTCATGTGGTGCAGCACGTGGGCCTCCCACCCTTTTTTTGAAGGGTCCGAAAACAGCATCAAATCCGGGGGGAGGACGAGAAGATCCACTCCCTTTCGTAGGTTCTCATCTGCCACCCACCACTGGAGGTCTGTTAGTTCCGCAGATCCCATAGGGATCAGGACGTCCAGGGAATCCTGACCTTGATTCCACCGGGACTTGAGTCGCCACTGGAGGGATCTCTTCCTGAGGCGACCGACCGTTGGGGACTAGACGAGCCCACGATGAAAGGTGACCGAGGAGACGTAACCACGATTGGGCTGGAAGTTCCTCTCGTCTGAGAAAAGGACTTGCAACCTTTCTCAGTCTTGCTATCCTGTCGTCTGATGGGAAGGCTTTGTGGAGATTGGTGTCTATAACCATGCCTAGATATACCAGTCTTTGAGTGGAAAGCAGTGATGACTTCTCGAATTTACCAAAATCCCCAGATCCTGGCAAAATCTCAGATGTTTGTCACGATGTTGAAGAAGGGATGACACCGAGTCTGCTAGGATTAACCAGTCGTCCAGATAACGGAGGAGACGGATATCAATCCTGTGTGCCCATGAAGATATTAGGGTGAACACTGGTGAAATCCTGTTGTGCTGTGGAGAGACTGAAGCACAGGACTTTGAACTGGTACTTTTTGTTGTCTAGGCTGAATCTGAAGTACTTCCTTGAAGCCGGATGGACTGGGATCTGGAAGTACGCGTCCTTCAGATCCAGTGTACACATGAAGTCTTGCGGTCTCACTACTAGTCTGACTGTGTCTGCCGTCTCCATGCTGAACGGAGTTTGTTTGACAAACTTGTTCAGAGCTGAGAGGTGGATGACTGGTCTCCTGCCTCCAGACGCCTTCTTCACAAGAAAGAGTCGACTGAAGAAGCCTGGAAACTCGTCGAGGACCTCTTGGAGAGTGCCCTTCTTCAACAGGGTCTGGACTTTTTCCCGAAGGGCCTGCCCTCTTACCGATCCTATGGCAAAGGAGCTCAATGACACTGGATTCGTCGTCAGAGGAGGTAGAGATATTGTGAACGGGACGCGATATCCCTGACTGATTATGGAAATCGTCACAGGAATCGGCCCCGATTTGCTGCCACCTGTCTGTGCAACTTTGTAGGCATCCCCCCCTGGTGGACATGCGGGGGGACTGCCAATTCTAGCGTTTGCGGCCTCGGCTGCTTCCCTCTAGGATTCTTACCTCCCCTGGAGGACTTTTTGCCTTTCCTCTCCTTGACAGGAAAGGTCTTAGACACCACTGTCTTCGCTGCTATCGTTGGTTTTGTGGTCTTGGTTGGACGGGACTGCTGGGGTGCTGGAGGCTTATAGGGCTTAGATGTCAAAGCTCTATGGAGGAGGGAGTCTTGGTAAGACTTCCTCCACCTCTCAGCGGCCTGCTCCACATCCTTAGGCTCAAACAGGATGGATCCTTCTAAGGAAGAATGTCTGAGCTTATTGATCTCGGTGCTAGGGACCTTATGATGGAATTTCTCAGCCACTGCATCCCGATGTTTCAGGATGGTGTTTGCCCACAAGTTCGAAACTTGGTGGGCCAGAAACTCGATTATGCAAGTACCTGACAGTAGGGATGTCTCCATAGCCTTCCTGGTACGTTCTTAGGAGAAATCCTCAGAGCGTATCAGGATACCTGAGGTCCCTAACCAGATATCCAGCCACAAAGTGGCTTGCATAGCACACTTCGCAACCTTCTTCTGTTTAAGGATCTCAGTTTCCGAGAACGAGACCTGCCGGTTGGAGAGAGTATCAAGAGGGACTCCCCTGGTAAGCTCTTCCAGCGAGTGGTGGAGAGGAAAAGCTAAACAAGGCTCCTTCAAGATCTCACAGTACCTCTTCTGCTGTACACGAGGAGATGGAAAGAGCTTGCTGGGAGCACTGGAACGGTTGGAGGAGTACATCTCAGAGAGCTGTACAGCGATCTTGTCTCTGATACTCTTAACCCCTTGAGACCAGGTCAGAGCTCCCCTGGTCTTAGAGGGTTTCTGAGTACCGAATACACGGGCCAATACCGTGTCCTTGCCCTCTCGAGGAGGGATCTCTGGGTCGGAAAACCCATTTAAAGCCCTCAAAGTCAGAACTCGCCAAAACTCATGTTCTGACACTTGCTGTTCTCCTCCTGACGTCGGACTTGCAGAGAAGTCTCCTGTCCCCAAAGGCTCTTCTTGGGGAGAGTTTCGGACATTCTCCGAGTGGCTAGTGGGCTCCTTCCTTGGTCTTGTAGGGGACTTTGGTAAAGTCTTAGAGTCCTTCGACTCCTTCCTGGGAAGGATGTAGGACTCTTAACATCGAAGATGGTAAGTTCCTTCCAGGCCCCGCTTGAGAAGACCTTTCAGCGCGAGGAGAGGTTTCCTTCACTGGTGCGATGGGGGAAAATCTCACCTCATGTGATTCGCCTGATGACGGGAATTCCTCGTCTGACAGGGAAGGAGAGATCTGGAGGAGTGAAGGAATCTGCCTTGAAGGCTTGCGTGGAGTCAATTTAGCCCTTGGAGAAGTTACCACGTCTGGAACTCCTCTTTTCCTCTTCAGAGGGGTAGAGACAGCTAAGGATCTGTAACCTAATTCAGAGAAAACAGGCTTGAACGCCTGTGTAACTGCTCTGATTAGTGCACCGAACCAAGGTTGTTGGCTGACAGACACACCATTTGAAGGGCTAGGGATAGAAGGATCCCTGGGAGGAATTCCTATAGGTGGGTTCACCTGGAAAGATTTAGGGATCCTGGACCGTTCTGAATGTTTCCTTTCCACCGCAATACGCACTGTTATGCGTTTGCGTGGAGGGGAATGAGGCGATTGCGACCTTGCCGTGCGTTGTTCCGCAGTCTCGCGCGCAGGAGGGTATTGAGGCTCACGCGTGGACATGTAATAGTGCTCGTGTGATGGAGAATACCAGGAATCACGCACGGGTGACTGCAAGGGCGCGGGAGACTGCTGGCGCACAGGAGCGCGCGAGGGAGACTGATTGTACGCTGATTGTACGCGCTGGAGAATATCCACGCGCGCATGAACGCGCATGATCAGGCCGTTGAATATGCGGGTGCGCGGGCGAGAGTTCGAGCGCTACTGAGGAAGCCGTAGGGCGAGCACCCGCAGGAGAGATACGCCGGGCCCGCGGTAGAAGCCTGTGCTGCTCGTGGGGGGGCTTCAGAATGGTGGCACGGGGCGCACGCGTTTATCCTCATGGATGCATGCAGGAGACTGCGCGTGTTGTCACGGTGCCAAGCACTGGCGCGCTGGAAAAAGCTGGCGCGTAGACGAGTGATGGCGCGTTGCCGAGCGCTGGCATGTGGGAGAAGTCAAGATAGACTTCCTCAGCACCCCGATCAGAAGATCGTGGGCGCGCAGGAGAGATGACTGCTGGGCGTAGGCGCTGGGGCGCAGGAGATCGCTGGCTCGTAGGAGAGTACCAGCGTATAGTAGAGCGCTGCCGCGTAGGAGGTTGCTAGCGTGCAGGAGGTTGATGGCGCGCAGAGGAGCACTAACACACAAGTGAGGGTTGGCGTGCAGCGGGGCGTGGGCCCGCTTGCTTAAGCAAAGCCTGGCGCGCAGGAGAACGTGGGTGCGTATGCTCAGCATAGCGCGTGAGGGAAGTATGCCCGCATTGGTGCATATGCCCTTGATGCCCTGTATTAGGGTTAGCAGATGTTGCCTGACGAGCGTATAGGTCAGGTTTCGTGTGCGTGTAGCGGGCATCCACATCCTGGAATGGCGACGGCAGGTCGGCATGTCTGTCGGGTGGAAGGTCGACGTGTCCTTTGAAAGGACGACCTTCCACCGAAAGGGATCGCGAACGATCTGCAGAGGGGTCCAGGACCAAAGCAGGAACAGTCGGTGATCAATGACGAGGCTCCTTTACGGGGGACTCTAGCGAATGTAGATCCAAAGAGGCGCCTCCTCACCGCAGGTGAAGGAAGGCATCTCTGCCGAAGAGGAAGGCGAGCCTTGCGATGAATACGCCCTTCTGGGGGCCGTTGGATCAGCAAGCTGACCTTCTGCAGTCCTCCAAAGAGGAGTCTATGCAAGTGAACTCCCCTGAGGGAGAGAAACACTAGCTGGAGAGACTGTTGGACTTAGTTTCTCCCTCGTTGGTTGAACAGGAACGGGAGAAACTAAGCCGTCAGCTACTCTAGTGTTTAAAGAGGCAGAGGTAATGGGAAATACCGTATTGGATACCTCTGAGACCATAACGTCGACAATTGAGAGAGGATCAACCTCTGCCGGAGGCGGCAATTGCTTGACATCGGCACGACATCGGCACCCAATCGGATGTAGTCGAAGTAAGACTTCCTTGAAGGGCAAACCCTCGAGCCCCAAGGAAGACCAAAGCTGAAAGAGATGGATTAGTGATACATGCTCCCGCGGAGGGAGAGGTGGAGCTGCTTCGCTAGGGGAAGCAACGCCATCTCTCGAACCCTGAGCTTGGAAAACTGTACAACGGTCTATGTTACCACTCGACAGTGTCTCGAAAGACACCGACCTTGTGGGAGCTTCGGAGGAGGATAGAGCAAAAGAAGCAGCCCTGGGTTTTTCTCCTTTCAAAGAAACCTTCGAAGGAGAAATATCCCGTCTGGACTACTACTTCCGTCGCCGCGAAAACCTCTCCCACTAGGAGGTAGACCACTCCCTGCACTCACTACACTTATTACCGCTATCACACCGTTGACCTCTACAGTAAGGGCAAAGGGTGAAAGGGTCTGTCTCGACCGCCGACATGAATGTTCCACAGGGGCGGTTGGGTAATACAGGGCAGGTGCACATAATAGCAGAGGCCAGCTTCACATACAATTGTCAAAAAGAAAAAGCAAAAATGCATTAATGGCTGCCAATGAGCGGCGAAGATGACAGCGGACACATCCGACTACTATCCGACCCGAGAGCAAAGTGAGTTCAAACACAGGTGTGTTGGGGGGTGGGGTGAGGGTAGAAAGGTACCCTCCCCTACCCCTGCTAACTAGCGGTGGGGGTAGTAAACCCTCGTTACATTTTAATGGCTCCTTATTTCAGCTAGCCGAAAGTAATACCCCTATTAAATAGCGTGGTTTGTATCTCAGTTACGGAACAAATAGCCATTAAAGGACACGGATTTGTAAACGGAGGAAAAAATCACGAATATTCTATGTATTTAATATTTCTTCCTTCAATCAATAAGATTAGGATTTCCATGTAAATGAAACGCAATTAAAATTTATATGTAGATCTAGGTAACAAATGGTGGATAGCATGGAAGACCTTAGACTAGGAGTTGTAGGAGGTTGAAGTAGGAAGTGTAACTTACGTAATTTAGACAATTATGTAGAGTAAGGAAGTGATTTTTTGTTTTAGTATATTGGGTAAGCCTTAATTTTGCCTTATATCTTGAACAGCATTGTGTAGTAACACTATTAAAACTGATGTCTCAAATTATATGCCAGGACCAAGATTTTGGTTGTAGTATTATAATGGCATATGCTAAATTAGGAAAGGTCATGTTAGGATGCACTCGCCTAACTTACTTTATTTGGAATTTTCATAGGTCTTAATACTTTGGGTATGTACGCTTGTCTCTGGGTCCACAAAATGTTCCGAATGATTAGTACCAAGACGCATATACCCCTAAATGGCAAAGATCTGTATAACCTTTTCACGAAAACTGTCAATCACATTTCCCACATTGATAATCCGTTTGGCTATACTTCGTTATCCTTCCCACCCATTGCTTTGTTATAGTTTATGTTTTTTTGGGGGGTAAAACACAGGAAACATAAAATCTCATTATCCAGGAAAATGCATAAGAGAAAAAGTGATAAACTTAAAACTAGCAATTTTTCTTAGTTGTGTTATTTATTCATACGGTCACAGTAGCTTCCGTAAATTAGTATATTTGTTAAAATATATACCTCCCCTCCTTGTGCACTGCGATAATTTCTTCCAAAAGTACAGTAGCTCTACCCACTAATCTAAGTGCTGCGATGGGAAAACTGTAGTTTAAGCAAGTATGCCTTATAATAATCATCTCTTCCCTGTTTTTGTGAATTTGTTAAATTGGTCAATGTGAATTCAGAAATATTTTAATCGCCCCTTTTGATTAAGTTCTTATCAAATTCGTTGATTTTCAAATAAAATCCAGTTGAGGCATGACTATCAAACAGAAGAGCTCTGAGCATACTCCGAACAAAGTTAATAGACTACTGTTAACTAACTAGAAAGAAAGTTTGATCCTCCCTCAGAAATAAAGTTTTTCATGCTGTGAATAACTTTATTAATGCACAGTTGATAGATCAACACAACAGACATTGTCATGTAAAAGCTAGAAAGACAAAACTCTTGAGTGATTACAAGGTTAGTTCTGTGAATGCGGTATTTTGAAGCTGAACCATCGCCTTTCTTTTTACACTTGATTTTGCTTACTCAAAGTTTGACTATTAAGGTGAGTCAGTGTAGACAAGTTTCAGCCTAATGTATGCATTGCTAAGTCTCTGCCTAAGGTAAGGATTAGGTTGTCTAAGAGAGAAGCTCCCACCCTCCGTAGGCGAGTGTCCCTTTTAAAATCTTATCTTTAAAAACAAAGTTAGCGTTTCATAGAAAACAGCTTTCAGAAAAAAACTGACCAGAAAGAGTGTGGTGTTTGAGAGAGATCTATAAAATTCTACTTTGGGGAACAGTAGTTGAGAGTTACATTAAATGCATTGCTTGGATTCAATTTTGGCAGATTTCTGTTTTTTTGTATGACAATCATTAGCTGCCTTTATTAGAAATATTAAGACCTTGCGTGGTAAATGTACTTTATTTGGGCACACCTAAACTTCCATATTAAGGGTTATATTGATTTTTAAAATGTTATCTTAGTATAAATACGATGACACGAGTCTCACGATTTACGAAATGTTATGATTTAGTGTTACCAACTACGAGAAAAGCTAGTTTGTAAACAAGCACATGATTGAGACTTCGTCTTAGGGTAAGCTAAGAATACAGCAGCCTAAGATAATGGGGGGCTAAGTAGGTAAGGCTTCGGTTCCTTGGTTAGGATAGTGGGGGAACCTTAGGTTAGGCTAGTGCCCCTTTTAAAATCATACCATTAAAAGTAAAGTTAGCGCTCAATAGAAAAAAAATTTCCAAAGAAAACTGACCAGAAAGAGGGTGGTGCTTGAGATAAAATGAGGAAATTTACTTTGGGGTACAGTAATTATAGTTTACAGTGCATGTATTGCTTGGATTAACTCTTGCCAGATTTCTGTTTTGTATGACAATCATTAGCTGGCTTTTTATAAAACAATGTGAGCTTCGGGGGTAAATGTGGTAATAGTTTACAACACCACGCTCTCATTTACTCCAAAATGATGCAATCCTGCAGTTTTCATCTTCTTGCACAGTAATTAGGTGGTTATTTAAATTCTTAGAAAGCAATAATTAGCAAGATATGTTGAGGAAGGGGGAAGGGGTTATAAAAAGAAAATAACTCTGTTTCCTCACTAAACGACTCGGAACTGACATGTCAACAAAGTCAACCAAACAGAATTCTTGATGCCAGCGTACATAAACAGAAGTCCGTGATGCCAGCGTACATTTGATATACTGTATATTCAAAATATGCTTAGTTAAAATTGATTAATTACTCAAAAGCGTCCATAAAATATGCAATTTACAAATAGTGACACTTTTGAGTAATCACTCAATTTTTGATTAAGTATATTTTGAATATACAGTATATCAAATATACGCTGGCATCACGAACTTCTGTTTATGTACGCTGGCATCACGAATCCTGTTTCGTTGACTTTGTTGACATGTCAGTTCCAAGTCATTTGGTGAGGAAACCGAGCTATTTTCTTTTTATAACCCCTTCCCCCCTCCTCAACATATCTTGTTAATTATTGCTTTCCACGAATTTAAATAACCACCTAATTACTGTGCAAGAAGATGAAAACTGCAGGATTGCATTATTTTGGAGTAAATGGAGAGCGTGGTGTTGTAAACTATTACCGTAAATGTAGTTTATTAGGGTACACCTAAACTTTGTTATTATGTATTAAATCCATTTGAAAAATTTTATTTGTCTTATTCTGAAAGACGATAATACGATTTACGAAATTTTATGATTTATTGTTACATACCACGAGTAAAGCTAGTTTGGAAACAAACACATGATTGAGACTTAGTCTTAGGGTAAGCAAAGGATACAACAGTCTAAGAAGTTGGGGGCTAATTAGGTTAGGCTCTGCTTCCTTGGTTAGGTTAGTTGGGGAACCTTAGGTTAGGTGGTGTTTCCTTTCAAAAAGAATATTTTTTAGTCTTAACAAACCAACTATAAAGGCTCAGAGATTGCAAATAATTATTCATAGGTTACCGGATGCTTTTCACAAGACATTTTCTTCCATCCGCATCAATTCCACCTCGGCCACCACCAAAAGAAGACGTCCACAAAAATTCAATCGAATTTAGAAAATGTGTACTGTAATTTAATTAATTTTGGTCATTGCTAATAGTCAAAAGTCAAACTGTGCAGCATATAGTTTATTGCTCATGAAAAGTTAATAATATCCCCGAAATAATGAACCATATGATTGGGGTTTTCAGCCCACCATGTAGCCTACTACTCGTCGGATCAGTAGTTTAATATTCATCAACGAGCAAAGCAAGATATGACAAAGCAAAAAACATTTAAGGAACATGGTATACATTTGATGTATAGGTAATTAAGATAATTTAATAGTAGCCCTCGTGCATGTCATGCGCAGCACACCTTTGTACCACTTGCCTAACAGAGAAGCTGTGAAAATGCATATTTGAGAGTGAAGCCAACCACAGCAGAGGAAAGGCCACTAGATATTTGAATATTTTAATCTTACTGTACTTACACGAATCATGCATTTTGGAACTGGTTACCTTACGTTCATTATGCATTTCTGATCATTACTCTTCCCTTAAGCAAAGTATTTAAGGGGTTTTACTCGCCAATGCCCGGGTTTCCTACTGGGGAACACCATTATTGTCACCATATAGGAGTGTGATTTAGGTATTTTTGATAAAAACACAATTTCTTTCATAAAGTCCTGATATAAACTATAATACTGAATATTCACGTTCATAATGGATGAAACATAAGATAACGAGTAGAAAATTATATAGTTTATGTATTTATCTAAAAATTAAATTGGTATTACATATATATATATATATATATATATATATATATATATATATATATATATATATATATATATACATATATATATATATATATATACATAAACTGTGATTTATTATAAATAAACACAGATAAAAAAGGAAAAATCAACAACCATATTCCGAGTGGTTTTAGGAAATGGAGGAACTTGGTTAGTCTACACTTCATAGAACATTAATTAACAATTAACTAAACAAAGAGGGTATGGAAATTATTAAATGTTATATGGGCAATTGGAAGAAAAATTGACAATACAAAAGACTTCAACAAACGCAACATATAATATCTAAACCTATGAAGTTTCACCATTGGTTAACTGTCTTGGCCTAAAAATGTTAACAGAAAATTGACTACCATTATTGCATACTATATACCATCTAACACTTTTATATTGGAAAATTACATTGAAGTAATTTTAATATACCGACATAATGTCAAAGTAACTGTATAAACCTATAAAAAGTAGACCTTTTAATTACCGAAAGTATGGGGAGCAAGGACCTTTCACCAACAACAATCAGAAGTGTACTGACACACCCAAGGGTGGAAGAATACATTCAGCAGAGAATATTGGAACCTCGCAACAGTTTTATTTTCTTGTCAAATACGTATTTATTGGTGTAAATCTTTCGATTGTGAACATAAAACAAAATATATATAAAAAAAAAAAAAAACATGGAATTCCACAAATTCTACGACAAGAAGCTAGAGTTTAACAGTAGAAATGTCACGAACTACTTTTCTGACTTTATTAAAATAATTTCTGATTTTTATACAGACAAACGAAATTTACAGATAAACCTCACACACACACACACACACACACACACACACACACACACATA
>NC_090725.1:326328735-326331235 GCF_036898095.1 Palaemon carinicauda | reverse complement strand
ACCCCATATTTCACAACCGTAAGTCAAAATTGGTACAATTAGAGCATCGAATAGATCACAGTTGATATCAATGGGTAATTCAAGTTTTTTACATTTAATTAACATACTAAATAATGCTCTACGTGCTTGAATGACTTGTTTCTTAATAGCTTTATCCATTTTACCATTATAATTGAACGTAGTACCAAGGTAAATATAATCATCTACAATTTCGATGCTCTCCTCACCATATTTAAAATTTCGGGACATTTCTAACTTTTCCTCTAGAAAATACAACTACTTTAGTTTTTGAAACATTAATTTGAAGTTTCCAAGTATCACAATATTCTTTTACTTTGTTTAAGGCGTTTTGTAATTCCTTTGGGGATTCAGCCATTACAATAGTATCATCAGCATAAAGTAAAACATAAATACGCAAAAACATTTCTATATCAATACTACTTAATTTTTCATTTATTTCCCTTGAACACATATCCATCCCATTATAACCCCCGCTAAGAAAAGACTCGAAATCATTTAGGTAGATGGCAAAAAGTAATGGGGAAAGATTCTCACCCTTGTCTTACACCTATGTTACATTCGAAAAAGTTAGAAATTTTGTGATTCTGCTTTACACATGATTTTGCATTATTATACATATTATATATGACAGCCATAACATTACCATTAATGCCATGTGAGATTACTTTTCCCCACAAGGACGACCTGTCAACCAAATCGAATGCTTTTCTGTAATCAACGAACAAACAGTATATTCTCTTTTTTCGATGGAGATAGAAATTAACAAGTGAATGCAATACAAAAATATGATCTAGAGTACTATATCCCTCCCTGAAACCAGCCTGCTCCTCACCAAGTTGACCAGTGCTGTCAATATAATCAGTCAACCTTTTATTGACACAAGCGGTAAAAAGCTTCGCTACACAGCTCATTAGTGTGATACCCCTATAGTTATCTGGGTCGTCAGGGGATCCTTTTTTCTTAAATATGGGTTTTTATTATCCCTATACACCAATAATATGGAACAACTGAGGAGATCAACACAATGTTAAAAATTTTGCATATAACATTTAGCATATCATAAGGGCAATTTTTAAGGAACTCATTTATGATATTATCAATACCACATGCTTTTCTACTCTTAAGTTTTCTTATTTGACTTTGTATCTCATCTACTGTAAAAACTCTATTTAATTCTTCGTTAACTAACTGGTTAATAATGCTTGGGTCGAAATTATCAGGGTGTTCACTATCATCAGGTTCAACATTACCTCGACTGAGTTTAGCAAAATAATCTCGAAATGTTTTAAGTGCAATTTTACAAATCAGCTCACTCTTATCAGTATTCTTTAACAAATCCCAATAATCCTTACTACTACTTTTTCTCAGATTTCTAACATTTCTATGAAATTTTTTTCTGAAAGATTTCTTAGCTTTATTAATTATTCTCTTATATGTTTTAGCTCTAGCTTTCAGTTCGTTTCTAGCTTCATTTGTTTTGATTTTCTTAAGCCTGTTTTTTACTTTCATATATTCAGTTCTTTTACTAGAACAGTCTTTGTCAAACCATGGTTTGCTAACCTTTTTGCAATCCCCAGTTTTAGACTTATTTTGATAAACTTTTTTACAAATTCCAATGTGTTTAGCAGGGTCAATATATAATTTTCCTAAATCTTTTACAATATCATCCATAATATTCTGGGTTACATTCAAAGGGTTCAGTGAATCTAATTTCTGGTCTAATAAGTTAATATCTCTAGTACTGAATGCTTCCATATACTCATTTTTTATGTCATTTGTCCATTTTGTTTTAAGTTCTTCATATTCAGAATTATTCATATCATAGGTTTCCTTACTATCTAAATCTAAATTTTTCTCCTCCTGTATTTCCGGTGGTCTCATATTACAAGTCTCTTCCAACCGTAATACCATAGAGAGGGCCGAGTGAGTATCGGACAGACACCTGTCATATTGCTCAACATTAAAATCCGTAATACTACTCATAAGTTTAGGAGAAACAATAAAATAGTCAATACAACTTTTACCATTAGCTGTGAAACAAGTGAAATCCCCCACGCCACTGTCCCCCCCAAACCTCCCGTTAACTACCTTAACGTCAAGCATTTTACACAGTTCAATTAAGTTACGACCATGGTTATTAGTAATAACATCACTGTTATAGCGATCTGTGCTAAGACCAAGAGTTTCTAATTCCCTTTTGGAGCTAAACAGACAAGTGACCATGCCGACTGAGCTATTAAGAGAGTCTCTCCACCCGGCCAGAAGCTGTTACCATCAAATGAACTCCAAGTGGATATATATTCCCAGATAGAATTCGGTATTAAATGCCATTCGTGGGTGATATTTACATTAATTAAAATCACGTGTGCTTGTGATATATGTTCATATAGGCATATATACGTATATGTATATACACTTATATATATATATTATATATATATATATATATTATATATATATATATATATATATATATATA
>NC_090725.1:326327157-326328235 GCF_036898095.1 Palaemon carinicauda | reverse complement strand
TAAATAAAATGTTGTGAAATAGGGTAAAATACAAGAGAGGAAATAGAATAAGCAAAATTATCCAAATTAATACAGAAACTGAAAACCCAAGATTTGCGTAAACACAATTACTTCAAAAATGTTTAATCGCAATAAAAGGAAAATTTTTTAATCACAATAAAAGGAAAAAGCATCAAATTGATGAAAATAGGTAGATTTTTCCTTTAAAGAATGAAAATGGAAATATTATCCACAACAGAGATTGGGTGATAGAAATTGCAGATGCTTTGTATGCAATGCTATATAATAGTGGTCACCAGAAAAAAAAAAAAAAAACTAATGAAATATCTTAACCGGTATAAAAAGTAATGATAAAAGTAAACAAAATATTAAAAGATATGATAAAAAGGAAGGAGTAACTACAGACGAATGTCAAAGAATGGATTTATTGATATATGGAAGAAATTATAGTAGAAAAACATACTGAATTTTATACAAAAGGTCTGTAATAATACTCTATACCTACACCTTGGAAATTTTTTTTCATTATACTAATTCATAAAAAAAAATTGAGAAAAAAAAAACCCTGAAAAATCACCGCTAACTAAATTCACTCCATGTGATATATAGAATATTCACCAAAGATTATATTAGGCCGAATAGAAAGAGAGGTAGATTTTAATCAGGCAGGTTTTAGAAGCTTGTTTCCATGAAACTAACCAGCAAATTGCAAAATGAACAGAGTATGACAAACCCATATCCATGGCATTTATAAACTATGAGAAAGCTTTCGATTCTGCCAAAACTTCAGCTGTAATGAAAACCTTTTAATGACAAGGGACAGATAAATATCCTGTTAGACCTCTAGAATATATGTATACAATAATCCTAAAACTACATAAAGATAGTGAGAAATTCCAATTTAGATACACAGGGGGACCGCATCTTCCCTAAATTTATCACACCATGCTTAAAGAAGTTTTTAAAAACTTAGATTGGGAACATGGGTAATATCTTAACAACTTAGGATTTTGATATGGCATAGATATGCTTAGTGAATCATTGGGGGAATTGCAAAAGATTACAGAAGATTTGAATA
>NC_090725.1:326304657-326309657 GCF_036898095.1 Palaemon carinicauda | reverse complement strand
ATGATAATCCTGAAGGGTAATTTGTATCATAATACCTATACTAATTAGCATATATTTTTTTATGAATCTTTATTAATCTGCAGTCTGGCTCACTTTCACTAGAAATTATTGTATTCTAAAACAGTAGTTTGGTTTTGTTATTTTTTTGATTTAGGCAAAATACATTTACATAGAATATGTATAATCATTTCTAAGAAGTCAATTTCTCACTGGAAAATATAGGTCTATTTAACGGAGACAAACATATCATGAATAAAGACAACTAGAAAAGAACCCTCAAGTGATGAAGACGATTTTGACAAGATTTCTAAAACTCAGATAGACATAATTCAAATAAAAAACATGTTTCGAGGTGATGTGTAATACAATTTACATATGTAGGGATAATATGAGATAACATCATTTTAGAATAACTTGGTATATCACTAGAAACTAGATTTAGTACATGATTCATTTGACGTAGATACTATTTATCTTTATATCGTGGTGAATAATACAGTGGAGATATGCACCTCTATTAAATTAAAAAGAAAACATATAATTTATTAAATATATTTATATAGCTAATGAATTTCATAAGTAATCTATTTCAATAACATTAAAACAGAGATGAAAACAGATAAAGGTCAAATTGTTTCGAAATGTTGAAGAATATTTTCAGAACAGTGATATTATTTCCATTTCTTTACCAATTACTGAAGAGAATCTTAAATTTTACATTCCATCTTTATTTCAGATAAAACATAAGCGGCTTCTGAGTCAGTTAGTCAACTGGATCTTGGTGTTCAGGAACGAGGAAGTCAAAGACGAGTCACTAACGGCTTTACAAAGTTTAATCTTTGAAGGTACTCACGTTACAATAGTTGGAGAGAAGACGAAGGGAACATATTTTGTGTATTCTGCCAACGTTGAAGTAGATGGCGTAATGAGGTAAATCAACTAAACAATATTTACACATAAAGGTTTTTAAGGGTCGCTCATGAATGACAGAGGCAAGGGACAGTGACATTGCCCTAGCAAGCAGTGCCCTATAGACTGACCATATATTATATGATCAGTGCCCAAGCCTACTCTCCACCCGAGCTACGAGAAGGGAGGGCCATGCAGTGGCTGCCGATGACTCAGCAGATAGACCTATAGGCTCCCCCAAACCCCCCAACCTTAGCTCACAAGGATGGTAAGGCTACAGACACTAATAGCACCAACGAGTCTGAGTGGGACTCGAACCCCCGACTGGCAAACACCAGGCATAGACATTAATAATCAGGCCACAACAGCCACAAAAGGGAAATTTATTTTTAGTTTTGATTTATGTATAGGAAAATAAGATATTTAACCCTTTCACTGCCAATGGTGAACTAAACAAAACTTCTGATGCCGCAAAATCTTTCCAGACCACACAAATCCTTTCTTGTTGATATTTACTGGGAAGCTCTCATCAAGACTATTCTAATGAATACCAACTTGTTATTGTTATGATGATTTTAAAAGATATTCCTCTTCTTCAAATTTAGACTGAGATACCAATGGCAGTGAAAAGGTTAAATATATCTTTCTGGGCTTCTGATTTTTACAGATTTAAAAAAAAAATAGTATGAGAAATCACATGTATACAGTAGACACACTGACGCACCAAATTATTCAAATGTGTTCATAGGGTTACACAATTGGATGACGCAAATGTGCGTCATTGGATCCTCTGAAGATTAATTTACTTAGGAGTGTTGTTTTAGAAAAAATAGTCCAGCATCTGTCCTTTGGACTTAACAATACGGTTCTTTCAATAAAAACTAAAGATATCAAGGAAATCAAATTAGCAGATTAACACCTATAATTATTATTATTATTATTATTATTATTATTATCATTATTATTATTATTATTATTATTATTATCATTACTTGCTAAGCTACAACCCTAGTTGGGAAAATTTATGGCTATAAGCCTAAGAGTTTCAACAGGAAAAATAGCCCAGTGAGGAAAGGAAATAAAGAAGCTACAAGAAAAGTAATTAACAATTAAAATAATATATTTCAAGAACAATAACAACAATAAAATAAGTCTTTCATATGTAAATTATAAAACTAAAACAAAAAATAAAAAAAGCAAGGAGAAGAGAAATTAGATAAACTAATATGCCCGAGTGTACTTCCAAGCAAGATAACTCTACCCCAAGGCAGTGGAAGACCATGGTACACAGGCTATGACACTATCCAAGACAAGAGCACAAAAAAAAAAAAAAAAAAAATAGAAACTAGTTACACAAGAAAGTGATTGTGTTCTGAAGTACTTGTATATGAAATGACATTAATATATTTTGTTATTATTCTGGGATTTTTTAAAACTAGTTACACCAGAAAAGGGGTTTAGTGAGAAAAAAAAAAAAACAATCTAGTGTAAATGATTCACGTAAAATTAGGCATAAATCCTTTACTTGTACATGAAGAAAATGTTCAAGTTTATATTTTAAGTAATTGAATAATTTTAAAAAATGGAAGGAAATCTGCAATAGATAACGAGAAGGTAAAAGAAAATGAATTTATAGATGAAATGTTCAAGGTTATGTAGAATTTTTACAAAGTATAGAAAATATACTTTGAGGCATTGGTTTGAAAATTAACATGTGGACATGAATATCCCACTATAAAATTAATAATAATGATAATATCAATAATAATAATTA
Organism: Palaemon carinicauda; assembly: GCF_036898095.1. Lineage (NCBI taxonomy): Eukaryota > Metazoa > Arthropoda > Malacostraca > Decapoda > Palaemonidae > Palaemon > Palaemon carinicauda. The sequence continues at coordinate 326,306,974 of NC_090725.1, read as the reverse complement.
AATCAATGACATTCATACCATTAATAACAGTAATAACAATAACAAAACAATAATAACGATCGATAACGATAACGATCAATAACGATAGAGATAAAGATAACATAACGATATCGATAACGATAACGATAATGATAATGATAATGATAACGATAATGATAACGATAACGATAATAATAATAATAATAATAATAATAATAATAATAATAATAATAATAATAATAACAAAACAATAATAACGATAATGATAACGATAACGATCGATAACGATAACGATCGATAACGATAACGATCGATAACGATAACGATAAAGATAACATAATAATAATAATAATAATAATAATAATAATAATAATAATAATAATAATAATGATAATAATAATAATAATAAATATCCACTTGAAGGAATAAATTTTAGTCTTCCATTCCTTCTTGGACATTAAATGCTCAGTAACACTACTGATTACTCTCTCATTGAAAAGAGGCTAAAAATGTATTTATTCTCTTTCCTGAAGGTTTACGTACAAGGGACAGTGGAGGAGCAACTACGAGGGGACACAGCCACAGCTCAGTCCCCTGTATGACCCCAACCAATACCTCGACATGAAAGGAAGAGAACTTAGCATTGCAGCGAATCATGATCCTATGTACATGGTATTAGGGGAGGCAAGAGAAGATGGAAGCTTTCCTCCTCTTGCAGGTCTTGATTTTGAGATTCTCGAAGTACTTCGAAAAAGTCTGAATTTCACGTAAGTATTTCGTCCTTTGTCTTTTGATATAAGTTTTTTTTGCCAAAAAAAAAAAGGCTGAATTTCACGTAAGTTTTTCAACGTTTCTGTTTGTTTGTCAAAAAAGTCTGAATATCACGTAAGTATTCTGTCTTTTATTTGTCTTTTGATATATGTTTGTTTGCCAAAAAAGTCTGAATTTCATGTTAGTGTTTTTTTTTGGGGGGAGGGGGGGTCTTTTATTTGTGTTTTGATATCTGTTTGTTTGCAAACAAGTCTGAATATCACATAAGTATTTTGTCTTTTATTTGTCTTTGTATATTTGTTTGTTTGCCAAAAAAGTCTGAATTTCCCGTGAGTATTTCGTCCTTTGTCTTTGATATCTGTTTGCCAAAAAGTCTGAGTTTCACGTAAGTATTTTGTCACTTATTTGTCTTTAAATATCTGTTTGTTTGCCCAAAAAAGTCTGGATTTCATGTAAGTATTTTGTCACTGATTTATCTTTAAATATCTGTTTGTTTGTCCCAAAACTCTGAATTTCACTTAAGTATTTCGTCTTTTTGTCTTTTGATATCCGTTTGTTTGCCAACAAAAGTCTGAGTTTCCCGTATCAAAACCTATATTTCATCAGTCACTAGGACATGTCCTGCTAGGTAGGGCATTGTGACTGCCCCTTGCCTCTACCATACATGAGCAGAGTTTAAAACCCTAGTTGTCACAAATAAAAGAAATCTAATCATCCTTCGACTGAAATATGAAGGATAACAATGTACCCAAAATATGCAGAGGGATACCATCAAACTTATAATGGGATATATAGTTAATGATAGCTCTGTAATATGGAAGAGAGCAACGTACAGGAAATATACAGAGGGATATCATAAATTTTACAATGATGTATATAGTTAATAACAGCATCCATGGCTTGCCTGAATATTTTTTGGCGTTACATTCATCCTTCACGTCTTTCTTTATTATTATATTATTACAAAATAACCCTGTCTTTATAGCATTATAGAAGCTATTTATAACATGATAGATTAGACTGATTATCTATTTATATTGTATATCTATTGCCTCTCGATTATTATTAGGTATAAGCTATTCTCTCCTCCGGATGGTGCCTGGGGATATCCACAGCCAGACGGAACAATTACTGGGATGATTGGCATGACAGCAAGGAGAGAAGTACAACTGGGAGTTACTGGCATTGCTATGAACGGTGAGTTCTTATATGATTTTCTTATAACTCATAGGAAAGTTGGGTGAAATAAGGATGAAGACACACTGTTACTGGCATTACTATGAACAGTGAGATCTTATTTGATTTTTTTATAACTAAGAGGAAAGTTGGGTGAAATAAGGATAAAGATACACTGTTAGTGGCATTGCTATGAACAGTGAAATCTTATTTGATTTTTTTTATAACTCATAGGAAAGTTGAGTAAAATAAGGATAAAGACACACTGTTACTGGCATTGCTATGAACAGTGAGATCTTATATGATTTTTTTTTATAACTCATAGGAAAGTTGGGTAAAATAAGAATAAGGACACAATGTTACTGGCATTGCTACGAACGGTGAGTTCTTA
>NC_090725.1:326285034-326286657 GCF_036898095.1 Palaemon carinicauda | reverse complement strand
GTTGAGGGTATAGAGTAAATGACGTTTGATGATGAAGAAAGGGATGGTGCAGAAAGGCAATGGAAAATAATGTGAAAATTTAGTCGAATGGTTAGTAAAAACTTGGTATTTAATTCAGGAAAATATGATTAATCTATAGAATACACTAATTATCTTTTTCCTCGCAGTTATAACACACAGTATTCTAGAAGTGTTATTTCAGTTGTGACCAAGTTGTGTTAAAGGGTGAGTGACATTGGATGATAAAGAAAGGGGATACTGCAGAAAGGCAATGGAAAATAATGAGAAAAGTTAGTCGAATGGTTAGTAAGAACTTGATATTTAATTCAGGAAAATATGATTCATAGAATAGACTAATTTTCTTTCTCCTCACAGTTATACCACACAGTATTCTAGAAGTGTTATTTCAGTTTTGACCAAGTTGTGGTAAAGAGTAAGTGACATTGGATGATAAAGAAAGGGATAATGCAGAAAAGCAATGATAATAATGTAAAAATTTAGTCGATTGGGTAGTAAAAACTTAATATCTAATTCATGAAAATATATATATATATATAAATATATATACAAATATATATATATATATATATATATATATATATATATATATATATATATATATATATATATATATATATATATATATATATATATATATATATATACCAGCAAAATCCATATAATTGTTTTGTCTTTATAAAATATATAACTATTCATTTAAAAATACATCATATACTTCAAAATATCCAACCACTTATTTCATCACGGGGTCGAAATTCATCAGTCAGACAATGCAATGGGACTTGAAGTGAATCTAGCCACAGTAGTTAAACTGTACATACCAGCAAAATTAAATGAAGTCGAGAGATAATCCTCCCAACAACTCACAACCCTTGCCTTGCAGATTTCTCTCTGGGCTTTCCCCATTCCCTATCTTGACGGAATTGGCAAGTTGGTTCCTAGTTCCTCTACATAACGTGCATCCCGATTGCAACAACTCGAGAGGCGAATTTCTCTTACTGCCTTGGTAATTTCATTGCGAGGCAATCTGTGCGAAAAGGGGAGAGAAGTTTATGCAAATGTAAAGAATGGTAATGAATCAGAGACATATGATGGAAATAGTAAAATTAAAGGCCAATTGTTCAGAGGTATGATATAGTTCGTGTTCTCATTTGAAATGGTGAAACAATATCTAGGGGATTACGTATTAATTTTTTTTTTCTATTCAATATTTTGTTAATTTTCGTGTGATTTACTTGGGTTAATTAAAATCTAATTCTGATTTTGACAGTTTATGAAAAAATTGCATAATGATATTTTACGCCATCGTGATGTCTAACATACCCAAAATCTTACACGTGAGCATAAGCATACATAAAATATCTCTCTCTCTCTCTCTCTCTCTCTCTCTCTCTCTCTCTCTCTCTCTCTCTCTCTCTCTTCACTAGGAAGAGACCAAAGGTCCACAGAATAATAAATATACGAAGACCAAATGCTAACAGACATACTCAAAATAAAAAAGCAAATCTCTCTCTCTCTCTCTCTCTCCTCTCTCTCTCTCTCTCTCTCTCTCTCTCTCTCTCTTTTAACTAGGAAGAGACCAAAGGTCCACAGTATAATAAA
>NC_090725.1:326270034-326275034 GCF_036898095.1 Palaemon carinicauda | reverse complement strand
TCTTGGTCCCTCATCCATGCCTGCCTGTAGAGACAGACGGCATTGGTCAGGAAGCCTGAATTAGTTTCTCCCCTTCCTTATATGCACTCTTTCGGTTGCCGGGCTTGGAGGTTGTGTACACTCTTATCCCGGCATCCATTCTATTTTTCTTCTATTGCTGTAACTGACCCGGCTGCCGGCCTATGAGGCCGGCAGCCGGGCAGGTGTAGTCCTCTGGTTCTTTTGCTGCCGGCTGGCATCGGTCTTGTACCTTTGCCGGCCGGCTTATGTCGCCCTTGTCTGCCGGTCACCAAGAGTGTGGCCGGCAGCTGGGTACTACCTTGTGTAGTTGCTGGCCGGCAGCCATTACCGGCCAACATTGGCTGTTACCGGCCGACAGTTGCTGCCGACCGGCACATGCATTTGAACCAGAGTGCTGCCGCCTTATAGCTGTTAAGTAGTATACTTTAAAGCTAGTTGTGGTGTGTGCCGGCCGGCAAAGGCAGGCCGGCACACATCCCCCTATACTGTACTAGTATTCTTCAGTATAACATATACAGTAAGAAGAAAACTATGGTAAGGGTTTTGGTACAGCACTGTGTCTTCTAACACTATTGTGTTTTCTTGCACATCCCTTTGCTGTTGCCCTACAGATAGGAAGCTGAGTTCTTTCCTGTCTATTATCCAGGATTTTAAAATCATTGCTTAGGTGTGAGCTCCACATGTTTCCCCTGGAAACCTTGCATTGGTTACTCCTAGAAGAGATAAACCATTTTGATTTTATTATCTGGAAGGCTGCAACAATGGGTTGTAAGGGAAACACAAGTGTGTGTCTTTCCTTTCTGAATTGTTATGCTATACTATGCATATCCAGTGATACATAGTTCACTTGATACTCATGGAAATTTCTTCTCTTACAGAAGGACACTCCGAAGTGGGGAAGTGCTTTCTGCAACGTCAGCAGCAAGAACCTCTGCGGACATGAGTTTTGTAGGAGACACGCAGCATACGCTGTCCTCCAAGGATGATCTCCGGTATTGGGGACCCTCAGGTATGTACTGTGCGCACTAACCTGATTACTGAGACCTTTAATTCCCTAGGACAGAGGAATCAAGGGATATAGCTAGGAAGAAGCTTCGTACCTGGGTAAGGGGCTTCCAAAAGAACACTTCTGGCCCTTATCTTCCAAGTGAGAAGATGAGGGCGTATCTTTTCCCTAAGGCATCAGCTGATGCAGTGATTCCCCAGCCTCAAGAGGAGATCCCCTAAGTTCAGATCCAGGTGGATGCTGAAGTCGCGGTCGCGATGCAAGACATCCAGTTAGATGACAGGATGTCTGATGTGGACGGGTGTCAGGAGGAAGACCTCCTGGCAGAAGCCCAGGATGAAGTTCAAGCCCCAGACGTTGTAGAGGTAGACGTCGTCGAGGTGTCGGCTACTCCGCTCAGATTCCGGAGCCTATTCCCTCTACCATCAGCCGGTCTCCCAGTAGAGCTGGGACAGGCCCTCTCTTCTATTGTTGGAATGATTCAACAAATGCAGAAGGAGAATCAGGAGAAGGCGGCTGCAATGGAACTGCGAATGCAGTGCCTTGCAGAATCACATGGGCCCCAGAAAAGCTCAATGTGAAAGACCTTCCCTTGTGCTCAGATGCTAAACCCATGGAGGTATGCTGAGCACATGCCGATGACGACTGGAAAGATCGTCATCTCGGATAAGCTGGGCTCAGTTCCCCTGGAGGAGGTGGAATTCTGGCCCAGCAAGGCATCATATCCGGACTGTTATGTCCGGCTGAGGAAGGAACCAGCTTCAAAGGAGGAGACAGAGCCGAAGGAGGTCATAGTGATGGACCATGCTAAGGCCTCAAGCTTTACTTTCATCCTCGATGAAAGAGAGGGGCTTCTCTAACTCAAAGGTAGCCGCATTGAATAGGAAGCTCCCTTCCTTTGTGTCCTCGCCTACTAGAGCCTTCCCCTTTTTACAGAAAGGGTTTCGGGCTGTACTAAAAGCAGTCGAGGCCGGCAAGTCTTGCCCCTCCCTAGAGGAGTGTAAACCCTTGTCGCTGGCCCTGCCTATGGACCACAAAGCCTGGAAGGACGTCCATCTTACGTTCTCAGTTGGAAAGTTGGAGGCTGATATTGCCGGACGTCAGTTCGGCAAGGACCTCCTAAGCTGTCTGACTTTCTTTTGCGAAGTGAGTTCGATACAAAAGAAAGACTGACTGCTTCAATGTCTCTTCAGACTACTCTCGAGACGATGGCAAGTGACCCCGAAGGTCCATGAAATGTTCATGGTAGTGGCCAAGTCTCATCTGGCCACAGTGCGAAGGACCTTTATGGCCTCGTCAAGGCAAGGAGAGCTTGTAGGGAGTTCGTGTTTACCTCGGCTACGGTGAGGCACGAGCCAAAGAAACTAATCGCCTCCAACATTTGGGGAAAAGACCTTTTCCCTACCGACTTGGTCAAAGAAGTTGTTGATAAGGCCGCCTTGGAGAATAGAAACCTTCTCCAGAAGTGGGGCCTGGCTATCAAAAGAAAGTCTTCCCCGGATGAGGGTCCTCAAGCAAAGAGGAAGACTATGAGACTAGGCTACCGTCTCGGCCAGCCAAGCCTCTTAGACAGCAACAGCAACTGCAATTGCCATTGCCCCCAGTGCCCCAGATCGTGGCACAACCCCGACCACTTTTCAGTGGGTACCCCAGGCCGTGTCGACACAGTCCACGGCATTCACACCAGCGTTCTAAGGGCAGTCTACTTCCTTTCGAGCAAAGCCTGAGGAGCAGCCAGAGGCTCGTCTAGACGCCCCTCAAGGGGAAGGGGATTCAGGGGTGGTCGTGGTCAGGAAGGCAAGACCTCAGGACGGCAGTCCAAGTAAGGTGATACCGGTAGGAAGGAGACTTCTGAAATTTCGGGATCGGTGGACCTTCGATCCCTGGGCCCAAAGCCTACTCAAGAATGGACTGGGCGGGAGCTGGTACAGCACTCCACCCCCGTGCCTTCGGTTTTTCCAACACTCCACCCCCGTTATGGAGGAGTACGTTCAAGAACTGTTGGAGAAAAAAGGTGATCCGAAGGGTGAAGCCCATCAATTTCTAACGGAGGCTGTTTTGTGTTCCCAAGAAAGACTCGAAAAGCTCCGAGTCATTCTGGAATGTCGCCACTCAACAAGTTCATAGTGATTGCAAATTCAAAATGCTAACACTGCAACAAATAAGGACTTACTGCCCAAGAGGGCATATTCCGTCTCTATAGACTTGTCAGACGCCTATTGGCACATTCCAATTAGCCATCGACTCTCCCCCTACCTAGGGTTCAGGCTACAACGAAGACTATACGCCTTCGGAGCCATGCCATTCGGGCTAAACATAGCCCCAAGGATTTTTACGAAGCTTGCGAGCGTAGCTCTCAAACAATTACGCCTAAAGGGAATTCAGTAGTAGCCTACCTGACAACTGGTTGGTGTGGGCAGCATCCGAGGACAGAATGCTTGCAAGCTTCCAGTCAAGTTGATCCAGTTCCTAGAGTACCTAGGCTTCAAGATCAACAGAAAAATCTCGGCTTTCTCCATCTCAAAAGTTCCAGTGGCTGGGAATCCACTGGGGGACCTGCTTTGTCACCACCCGTTTCTCCACCCCGGCGAAGAAAAGGAAGGAGATAGCGGGTTCTGTCAAGAGACTTCTAGATTCTGAAAGGATATCAAGACGCGAGCAGGAGAGGGTACTGCGCTCTCTTCCAGTTTACTTTCGGTGACAGACCCAGTGCTAAGAGCACAGCTAAAGGATGCAATCGGAGTTTGGAGAAGTTATGCATCAAACGCGCGAAGAGATCTGAGAAGACCAGCCGCTTCGGCTAAGTACTCTTCTCAGGCCTTGGTCCCAAGCCAGACATCTAAAGAAGTCGGTTTCTTCTTCAGCCACCTCCCCCGTCGGTGACGATTCACTCAGACGCCTCGAAGGAGGGATGGGGAGGTCACTCTCATCGGAAAAAAGTCCAGGGGACTTGGTCCAAGCTATTCAAGACCTTTCACATTAAACTTTCTAAAAGCTAGGGCAGTGCTCCTACCTTAAAGAAAGTCTCCCCGCGTCCACTCGTATCCATATAAGGTTGGTGATAGACAGCGAGGTAGTTGTGAGATACTTGAATCGACAAGGATCGAGGTCACCCACCTCTCAACCAGGTGATGTTGGCCATCTTCCGATTGGCGGAAAAGAAGAAGTGGTACCTGTCGGCAGTTCACCTTCAAGGAGTCCGCAATGTGACAGCGGACGCTCTATCCAGGTTCACACCAATAGAGTCGGAATGGTCCTTAGACCGCAGGATCATTCTCCTTCATTCTGAATCAGTCCCAGAACTGCAGATAGACCTCTTTGCGACGAAAGACAACAAGAAGTTGCCCCTGTACGTGCCCCGTACGAGGACCCCCTTAGCGGAAGCAGTGGACGCGATAGTCCCTCGACTGGAACAGATGGTCCAAGATTTATCTGTTCCCCTCCTCACAACCTTCTGTTGAGGGTCCTCAACAAACTGAGATCCTTCAAGGGGGTAGCGGCAATAGTGGCCACAAGTGGCCGAACAGCGTGTGGTTCCTCCTGGCATTGGAACTGTAGCTGAAGTTTGTACCACTACCAGATCCAGTTCTGACCCAGCGAGTCCAGAAGTCAACCTGTCTGCGCTTCATTACAGAAAACCCGGACCCTGCAGCTCATGATTTTCTCTCCCTAGCGGTGAGAAGAAGCGTTTCGGGATTTCGAAAGCCAGTATAGACTTCCTTGAGGAATATAAGTGCAAATCTACTAGAAGGCAATATGAGTCATCTTGGAGGAAAAATGGGTGGCCTTTTGTCAAGGCGAAGAATCCGCAGGAGATCTTGACAGACTTCTGCTTATCTTTCTTCTCCACCTCCATGGTCAAGGATTGGCAGCGAGCACGATTTCAGCGTGTAAGTCTGCTTTGACAAGACCCATTCTATATGCCTTCCAGGTCAACCTAGGTAACGAGATCTTTAATAAAGTCCCGAAAGCC
>NC_090725.1:326239331-326241831 GCF_036898095.1 Palaemon carinicauda | reverse complement strand
CTCTCTCCCTCGTCCTTCAAGCGAATTCCATAAATCTAGAAATGCTCTCTCTCTCTCTCTCTCTCTCTCTCTCTCTCTCTCGTAATGAAATTTCCCCTATGCTTTCTTAATTTCCAGTGAAAAATTGATTTTTTAAGACCAAATTAAGTACAAATATTATTTACAGTAACCTCCTAGCTATGGGAATATATAACAACCATTTCTCGATATTTGACAATTAAGATAACTTTTTAAAGTGTTAAGTTTAATAGTTTTCCAAAGAATCCTGACTGTACTTCCAATAAGTCAAAGAGATGAAGAGATCTTTCGCACCCGAGTACTTCAGGAGAGATGCATAGCCCTTTGGTCCAGTGCATCTCTATAATTAAAAAAAACTATATAAATTAAACAATAAATCAGTTGCATGCAATAGATATGTTTAGATTTATATTCTAAAGATAACAATACAAAGAAATTTAGGAAAATGTGTGAACCAGTAAGTAGAAGGAAAAAGGAAAATATGAGCAAAATTGGGAGGTGGCTACACAATCAGCAAGACTTTATTCCAATATAATGATATCTTTACTTAATATCCGAAAAATAAACAAAACACACCTGATGTATTTCTAGTTATATATTTAAAATAGATGCCCTGATAAAGAATAAGATCTTACCAGTAGGAAATATATTCTGATGCAAAATAGGATGAGAATACAATTTATCAATTAGGAGGTGGCTATACAATCAGCAAGACTTTATTCCAATATAATGATATATTTACTTTATATCCAAAAAATGAACAAAACACTCCTGATGTATTTCTAGTTATATATTTAAAATAGATGCCCTGATAAAGAATAAGATCTTATCAGTAATAAATATATTCTGATGCAAAAATAAGAAAAGAATACAATTTATCAATTAGGAGGTGGCTATACAATCAGCAAGACTTTATTCCAATATAACGATATATTTACTTTATATCCAAAAAATAAACAAAACACACCTGATGTTTTTCTAGTTATATATTTAAAATAGATGCCCTGATAAAGAATAAGATCTTATCAGTAAGAAATATATTCTGATGCAAAAATAGGAGAAGAATATAATTTATCCTTCCAAAAAGTAAAAAAAAAAAAAAAAAAAAAAGTATTTCATGGCAGCTGGTTTACACCCCACACTTGCTTTGATCAGCAATGAGGAAAATCGAAGGCTACTCGTAAACCATTCGCTTCTGAAAAGTCTTTGTGGCCTCATTCTGTTTTCTGGATGCTGAGTTCATAAACAAGTACATCTGAGATTTATATTGACGATGATAATGATGCTTTCGTTCCTAGCCATTCTTCTCTCGAGTCAAAGGAGTTCTGGAGCAAAATTGCGGGGATTGTAAATATTTATTCAAAGATTTTTTCTGCGGATAGATTTCGCAGCTTTATCTTCTCTTTGGAAATGTTTAATCCATTTTCTATTGAAGATCAAAAGCTGTTGGTAATTTAGGTTTTTCTGGCTGTGTTTTAGATACTCCATGAATATTATATTTTATAAAACTACAAATCAAATTGAAATAAAGCACAATATAATTATGATATTATTATTATTATTTGCCTAGCTACAACCCTGGTTGGGAAAGCAGGATGCTATAAGCCCATGCACCCCAACAGGAAAAATAGCCCAGTGAGGAAAGGAAACAAGGAAAAATTAAATAACTTAAGAACAGTAACAACATCAAAATAAATATTTCCTATATAAACTATAAAAACTTCAACAAAAGTAGAGGAAGAGAAATTAGATAGAATAGTGTGCCTGAGTGTACCCTCAAGCAAGAGAACTCTAACCCAAGTCATTGGAAGACCATGGTACAGAGGCTATGACACAAAGAACAATATTCATACTCTTCCATTACTCAATGAATAAAATATTTACTTTAACTACAAATCAAATTGAAATTAGGCAGAAAGGACGACCATACTATGTAACCAAAAAATCAGAACATTATTTCTATCCTGCCACATTCAGCTAATTATCTAGTTGGTATAAACTCCTAGTTTTTCTTGTCTTTCGTGGCCCAAGTTTCGTGTGTAGAAAATTACAAAACTTCTTCATTATCATATTACTTTCCTCTCCTGCGTGTGGCCCCGTGACATTATCATTAGTGTTTTACGTTTTTCTGGTAGCTTGTTAAGATTCAGGCAAGGCCTGCCACTAGTCACAACTCTCCTGGAAACTGTTCTTGAAGCTTTTGTTTTCTTTTCCCAGAAATACATTATCTTCTCGTACTCTTTCTCTTTCTCTTTCTCTTTCTCTTTCTCTAAAAAATATTTACACTAGGTTAATATTTCATGGAATCTATATGATGATGGTAATCCTTCACAGCTCAATTATATATATATAAACATATATACATATATACATATATGCATATATATATATATATATATATACATATATGCATATATATATATATATGTATATATATATATATATATATACATATATGCATATATATATATATATATATAAA
>NC_090725.1:326223369-326225869 GCF_036898095.1 Palaemon carinicauda | reverse complement strand
ATACACACGCACGCACTAACACACACAGGCACAATATATATATATATATATATATATATATATATATAAATATAAATATAAATATAAATATAAATATAAATATAAATATAAATATAAATATAAATATAAATATAAATATAAATATAAATATAAATATATATATATATATATATATATATATATACATACATATAAATCTATTATATATAAATATATACATATATACTGTATATATAAAAATAATAATAAATATATTATATATATATATGTATGTATATACAGATTTATTATATATATAGATGTATATATACATAGATGTATATATATATATATATATATGCATATTTATATATAAATTTATTATATATAAATATATATATATATATATATATATATAAATTTATTATATACATATATATATATATATATATATATATATTTATTATATATGTATATACATAAGTTTGTTATATATATATATATATATATATATATAACAAATAATTTTTGTATTATTTTACTTATATCTAATTTTTTATATTTTTAATAATGTAGAATAAATTATATAAGTATACCTTTAGAATTCTTATATATTTAATAAGCTAGTGAGTATCTTTTATCACTAACTTTATGAATTATTACGCCAATAAAAAGACATCTTTTCCTTTTTGGATTCAAGCGAGTGAAATAAAATCTGAAGAAAGAAAAATGTTAACCAGAAAAATACTGATTATGCTCTTCTCTTTCTCAGGTATTCATAAACTCATTTTTACTTTTATTTTACTTTCCTCAAACCAAATCTAGTCCTTGGAAAAGTTTTGACGTGAAAGGAGCATACTCAAGTAGGGATGTTTAAACAGTTGATTCATAATGTATTACTCTGTCCAACTGGCTCTACTTCTTGGAATTCCTAATGAGAGTCTCATGGGGGGTAAAGTAGAATAGAAAAAAAAAAAGGAATAAATCTCTTATTGAACAAATGTAAGCATTGAAAACCTAGTAGTTTTCAAGTCAACCTGAAAAAAGTTTTTTTCTACATTTGTATTTTGAAGGTTAGGCCACTTCGTAAATGTTTAAATGTGAGATATAAGATTAGTGTTCTACATATGTATTTTGAAGGTTAGGCAACCTCAAAAATATTTAAATGTGAGATATAAGATTAGTGTTCTACATATGTATTTTGAAGGTTAGGCAACCTCGAAAATATTTAAATGTGAGATATAAGATTAGTGTTCTACATATGTATTTTGAAGGTTAGGCAACCTCGAAAATATTTAAATGTGAGATATAAGATTAGTGTTCTACATATGTATTTTGAAGGCTAGGCAACTTCGTAAATATTTAAATGTGAGATATAAGATTGGTGTTCTACATATGTATTTTGAAGGTTAGGCCACTTCGTAAATATTTAAATGTGAGATATAAGAATAGTGTTCTACATATGTATTTTGAAGGTTAGGCAACCTCGAAAATATTTAAATGTTAGATATAAGATTAGTGTTCTACATATGTATTTGGAAGGTTAGGCCACTTCGTAAATATTTAAATGTGAGATATAAGATTAGTGTTCAATTTGGTTTTAAACAAATGATTAGATTTATCATGTTTTGACATCATTCCTTGTTTAACATTGCTTTCAACAATTGATTAGATGCAGCATAATCAGCCAAAATACCGATATGATTAATAACATCGAATATCACAGTACAGAAATTTTAAAAGTAAAATGGAAGATTCATTTGAAAAAACAGAAGTAATTTATAACAGTTTATATTAAAAACTAATAATTATGAGTTGTAGATACAGTTGAAAACATACCATACTCCATCATTATAATCTTAAAATCTAAACCTACAATTTACTAACATGTATATTATGATAACAGAATAAAGCAAATTATATTTGATTTTAATCAATAAAGAATATAGGCCAAATGATTTTAATTACAAGCTACTGAATAATATGGTGGCTAGTATTAAATAAGTTTATTTTGAAACTGAATTACATTATAGTGTCGTGTAAATTTCTACATTTTATAAACGTCGTTAAAATGAACAAATAATTTAATCATAGTCACATAAAATACAATAGGTATTGCAGAAATGCTAGAAAAAATACAAGGTATTTTCACTTATAACTTTCTTATATACTGTATATTAAGTTATATCAAACCATGAGGAAACCACGAGAAGCCTTTAATTTCATTAACTATGTTAATATTTTTTTTTTTTTGTGTTAATCAAGATTATTTGGGGTTGTGGCAAGGTTAAAATAAAAGAGAACAGTTTGAAAGGAATGTTTTTCTACTAGTGTAATTGAGAGAGAGAGAGAGAGAGAGAGAGAGAGAGAGAGAGAGAGAGAGAGACCCTTACCTTATTGCCTTATTTTTTGTTTGGGTTCCCCCAGGTCCTTCAGTGTGAGGCACCTCATAGAGAGAGAGAGAGAGAGAGAGAGAGAGAGAGAGAGAGAGGCTGCAATTGTTACTGGTATTACTTACCCT
>NC_090725.1:326210869-326218369 GCF_036898095.1 Palaemon carinicauda | reverse complement strand
TGAGTAATAATGGACATATGCCGAGATATTCGTTGGCTTTCTGTATACACTGAACTTGAGACTATTATTACATCTATGTATGCGACAATCCAAAAAAGGTAGGGTACAATTATTCTCCAGCTCCATAGTGAAATTTATTGATGGTACCAAACTATTCAATCTAAGAAGAAAGTTATCTAAATTTTCATTTCCTGGCCACACACATATTATGTCGTCAATATATCGAAACCATTTTACATTATTAGGTATGATGTTATTTACGATTCTGCTTTCAAAAAATTCCATGTATAGATTGCTCAATACTGGGGATAAAGGGTTTCCCATAGCCATACCAAAAGTTTGTGCATAAAATCTCCCATTGAATTCAAATTTACAATCTTTTATACATAATTTAATTAATTCTATTAAAGTGTGTATGGAGAATGGTAGATTCAATTGTCTATTATCTAATGTTTCAGATAAAAATTCCAACATGTCATCAATAGGTACTTTTGTGAATAGTGAGACTACATCAAAACTGACAAGCCTACAGGTACTGTTGATCTGTACTTCATTCAGTTTGTTAATCAAGTCTACATTATTTTTTATATTTGAATATGAGATTAACAAACTGAATGAAGTACAGATCAACAGTACCTGTAGGCTTGTCAGTTTTGATGTAGTCTCACTATTCACAAAAGTACCTATTGATGACATGTTGGAATTTTTATCTGAAACATTAGATAATAGACAATTGAATCTACCATTCTCCATACACACTTTAATAGAATTAATTAAATTATGTATAAAAGATTGTAAATTTGAATTCAATGGGAGATTTTATGCACAAACTTTTGGTATGGCTATGGGAAACCCTTTATCCCCAGTATTGAGCAATCTATACATGGAATTTTTTGAAAGCAGAATCGTAAATAACATCATACCTAATAATGTAAAATGGTTTCGATATATTGACGACATAATATGTGTGTGGCCAGGAAATGAAAATTTAGATAACTTTCTTCTTAGATTGAATAGTTTGGTACCATCAATAAATTTCACTATGGAGCTGGAGAATAATTGTACCCTACCTTTTTTGGATTGTCGCATACATAGATGTAATAATAGTCTCAAGTTCAGTGTATACAGAAAGCCAACGAATATCTCGGCATATGTCCATTATTACTCAAACCAAGGCAACAAAGTTAAGAAATCTGTATTTACTTCTATGTTTTTAAGAGCATTCCGAGTCTGCAGCCCTGAATATATTGATGACGAAATAAATGGTATTAGAGCAATAGGTAAAAAACTAAAGTATCCTGAAATTGTATTAGATGATGCCCTTAGAACAGCAAAAAAGACTTTTTTCGGTAATGATAACAGAAAAAACTATAACACACAAAATTTACTTGTACTACCTTATTGTGATTCATTTAAAGAAATTCCCCAACTGTTAAAAAACTTCAATGTAAATGTAGCATTTAAGAGTAAAAATACAATAAAAACAGCCTTAATAAAGAATTCTCCTGACATTACCAAGGGATGTGTATATCGTATTCCATGCGATGCTTGTGAAAAATACTATATTGGTCAAACTGGTAAAGCCCTAGAAAAGAGAATTGAACAACATAAGAAAAGTGTCAGGTATGCTCAAGATAATAATGCACTCTTTGCCCACGTTAGAGATAAAAATCACCCTATTAATTGGTCAGGTGCAAAGAAATTGGTTCATTCAAATAACTTAGTAGAAAGAAACATCATAGAGTCCAGTTTCATAAAAGAAACCTTTGAAAACAACTTGAATATTGGTCATGGAATGTATAAACTCGACGCCTTTATATGTAAAGAGATTTGTAAACTATATAAAAAACATTAACCACTTAATGTAGAATTGAATGTATTGTGAATAATTAACGTCGGTGTGAAATTAATATTTAGACCTAAGCTACCATTCATTAAAAGAAACAATTATTTTATATAGTATGCATAAGTATATTGGCACTATATAGTGTTATGCTAGATATAAGTATTGATATATACATGATTATATGTTTATGATATTAATGTTGTATACATATAAATGTATATATGCATAGGTATGTATGTGTATATATGTATACATGTATATATGTGTGTGTATATATATGTATATGTGTATGTGTATGTATATGTATGTGTATGTGTAAGTATTTATGTTTATGTATATGTATTTGTATCTGTATGTATGTATATATATGTGTATGTGTATGTGTATGTATATGTATATGTATGTGTGTGTATGTATGTATATGTATATGTGTATATATATATATATATATATATATAAATATATATATATATATATATATATATATATGTATGTATGTATATGTATGTATATATATGTATATATATTTGTAATTTTGTGTATGTTTTGCTTATGTATTTATATAGATAAGGCTACCGCATTGACATATAAATAACTGTAATGAAAGTAAAATAAGAAGAAAACAAGAATATACCCGCCACTAGAAATGACCCTTTTTAGCAGGTGTCTAACGAGCTTTCGGACTCCTCCTACGCACACCTGAATCAAGCCCAGGTAGCGGGTAAGGGAGTGTCATTGTTCTCTAAATCTCTATATGTATGTTCGTACTTTTGCTTTCCCTATAAAATGTAAGAAACCTCTCTCAATAAATCAGTCCTCTGAGGAAGTATCACGAAACTAGTCAGGACTCAAGTGTATATTCTGTATTTTCATTTTCCCTGTGGTTCTTCTGCATCTGAGCATCACGTTTTCCTGTGATTTTTACGCATAAATGGATACCACGTACTCCTTCCAGACTTTCTGTACGACTTTCCCTATCTTGGTATATATTATTAGAGAATTTACAGACGCCCTCACACGCGCCCATACTACTAAAGAACACCTGCGGTTTCTTCGTGAATGCTGGGAGGAACAAGTCATTCGGAAATGCATGATAACGAAATCCCTATTGGAAATAGAAGATCAACCATTTGGTAATATACAGAGAAGTATATTAGAAAAGCATATAAATTCAATGAAAATTAAAAACCGAAGAGCGTTTGAAGACCTAACAAGAAAAAGGAGACATTTTGAAGCCTCAATACCAACGGATTGGAAAGACTCACTTCGAGGTTTCTGCTATGGAGAAATGAACGAAAAAGTGTATAGAAAACTCAAACAAAAGCATGACACGAAACTCAATGCACTGATAGAAAGTAGCCCGTGGACTACAAACGTTAATCCAGAATGTGTGGTTAATTTGTCAAATAAAATTCTAGATAAAAATGTGAAGTGTGCCTTGGGATACGGTTTAAATTTCTCGATGTCATCAAGTGCAGTGAATAGTGTAGAAATTACAAATGGAGTGTGTAACCTGGAGAAATTCAGTGATATTTCTGTAGAAGAAGTAAATATGATTAAGGGTATTATATACAGCAATATGAAAAAACCAGTGGTTCCAAATTGCCCAAAAAGATTCAAGAGAGCAATTGCCGAATTGAAGCAAGATAGAAATATTAAGTTGACAAAAGCCGATAAATCTGGAGCACTGGTAATCTTGAATAAAAATGATTATATAGAAAAAATGGAAAACCTCTTGAGTGATGAAAACACATACATGGAATTAAGAAAAAATCCAATTGAGTTTGTGAATAGTAGTTACAACAAAAAAGTGAAAGAGTTATTAAAAGGGAATGAAGATCTGATAAAAAAGGTTTGTACAATATCACCAACATTGCCATATATGTATGGAACTATTAAAACTCATAAGCCAAATTATCCAGCTAGGCCAATAATTAGCTCTGTAGGTTCAGCAGCATATAAATTATCTAAGTACCTTGTGAATATCCTCAATCCTTTAGTTGGCACCATCTCATATTCAAATATAAAAAATAATGTAGACTTGATTAACAAACTGAATGAAGTACAGATCAACAGTACCTGTAGGCTTGTCAGTTTTGATGTAGTCTCACTATTCACAAAAGTACCTATTGATGACATGTTGGAATTTTTATCTGAAACATTAGATAATAGACAATTGAATCTACCATTCTCCATACACACTTTAATAGAATTAATTAAATTATGTATAAAAGATTGTAAATTTGAATTCAATGGGAGATTTTATGCACAAACTTTTGGTATGGCTATGGGAAACCCTTTATCCCCAGTATTGAGCAATCTATACATGGAATTTTTTGAAAGCAGAATCGTAAATAACATCATACCTAATAATGTAAAATGGTTTCGATATATTGACGACATAATATGTGTGTGGCCAGGAAATGAAAATTTAGATAACTTTCTTCTTAGATTGAATAGTTTGGTACCATCAATAAATTTCACTATGGAGCTGGAGAATAATTGTACCCTACCTTTTTTGGATTGTCGCATACATAGATGTAATAATAGTCTCAAGTTCAGTGTATACAGAAAGCCAACGAATATCTCGGCATATGTCCATTATTACTCAAACCAAGGCAACAAAGTTAAGAAATCTGTATTTACTTCTATGTTTTTAAGAGCATTCCGAGTCTGCAGCCCTGAATATATTGATGACGAAATAAATGGTATTAGAGCAATAGGTAAAAAACTAAAGTATCCTGAAATTGTATTAGATGATGCCCTAAGAACAGCAAAAAAGACTTTTTTCGGTAATGATAACAGAAAAAACTATAACACACAAAATTTACTTGTACTACCTTATTGTGATTCATTTAAAGAAATTCCCCAACTGTTAAAAAACTTCAATGTAAATGTAGCATTTAAGAGTAAAAATACAATAAAAACAGCCTTAATAAAGAATTCTCCTGACATTACCAAGGGATGTGTATATCGTATTCCATGCGATGCTTGTGAAAAATACTATATTGGTCAAACTGGTAAAGCCCTAGAAAAGAGAATTGAACAACATAAGAAAAGTGTCAGGTATGCTCAAGATAATAATGCACTCTTTGCCCACGTTAGAGATAAAAATCACCCTATTAATTGGTCAGGTGCAAAGAAATTGGTTCATTCAAATAACTTAGTAGAAAGAAACATCATAGAGTCCAGTTTCATAAAAGAAACCTTTGAAAACAACTTGAATATTGGTCATGGAATGTATAAACTCGACGCCTTTATATGTAAAGAGATTTGTAAACTATATAAAAAAACATTAACCACTTAATGTAGAATTGAATGTATTGTGAATAATTAACGTCGGTGTGAAATTAATATTTAGACCTAAGCTACCATTCATTAAAAGAAACAATTATTTTATATAGTATGCATAAGTATATTGGCACTATATAGTGTTATGCTAGATATAAGTATTGATATATACATGATTATATGTTTATGATATTAATGTTGTATACATATAAATGTATATATGCATAGGTATGTATGTGTATATATGTATACATGTATATATGTGTGTGTACATATATGTATATGTGTATGTGTATGTATATGTATGTGTATGTGTAAGTATTTATGTTTATGTATATGTATTTGTATCTGTATGTATGTATATATATGTGTATGTGTATGTATATGTATATGTATGTGTGTGTATGTATGTATATGTATATGTGTATATATATATATATATATATTATATGTATGTATGTATGTATATGTATGTATATATATGTATATATATTTGTAATTTTGTGTATGTTTTGCTTATGTATTTATATAGATAAGGCTACCGCATTGACATATAAATAACTGTAATGAAAGTAAAATAAGAAGAAAACAAGAATATACCCGCCACTAGAAATGACCCTTTTTAGCAGGTGTCTAACGAGCTTTCGGACTCCTCCTACGCACACCTGAGTCAAGCCCAGGTAGCGGGTAAGGGAGTGTCATTGTTCTCTAAATCTCTATATGTATGTTCGTACTTTTGCTTTCCCTATAAAATGTAAGAAACCTCTCTCAATAAATCAGTCCTCTGAGGAAGTATCACGAAACTAGTCAGGACTCAAGTGTATATTCTGTATTTTCATTTTCCCTGTGGTTCTTCTGCATCTGAGCATCACGTTTTCCTGTGATTTTTACGCATATATATATATATATATATATATATGTATATATATATATGTGTGTGTGTGTGTGTGTGTATTAGAGAGAGAGAGAGAGAGAGAGAGAGAGAGAGAGAGAGAGACATACTTTGAATCTAGATTAGGAATTAAGTGTATAACATAAACATTTAGTGAATTCCTCTTTACTCAGTATACAAAAAATAAATAGAAAAAAAATAATATGAAATTAGGATGTTGTATCCTAGTAATAAGAAAATATCAAATAAATCTTGTATGGAGAATAATAGAATTTTATTCTGTAGACTTCTATTTGGGTTAATTGTCACTGTCTATAGCACGATGATCTAATTAGGCGTTAGACATCAATTGTGTCTCTTCCCCCTAATTAGTGTAGGCGTTGCCCATTGATTTGCTATTAAATAAGGAGAGAGAGAGAGAGAGAGAGAGAGAGAGAGAGAGAGAGAGAGAGACTTTGGATGAAGTCTTGAATTTTACATTGTTATTATATTTTACGTGTTGTTGACCCTAATATCACTCCTTTACGTTCATACATCTGTTTTTAGAACTATAAACATCATGGAATAAATGTTACCATGCATTTATCATTGTTTTTAAGGCAAATTTTTAACAGTGTTTTTACTACGAAGACGAAACAGACCAGCATTTTCTTCCTAACATGGTCGTTTCTTTTATTACCTGAAATGAAACGAAGAATTACAGGAGCCTGATAGAAATGCTCGTTTCGTAAAGCTATCTTAGAATAGGGAATGTTTGGCATTTTAATAACGATCTCAATCAGTTTCGAAGGTAATAAAACCATAAAAGTTCATTGCAAAGTATAAGGCTATGCTTTAAGAATAGACAAGTAAGTCCTATTACCACTTATCTTCAGTGCTTAAATATTTTCGACTTCTGAACTACTGAATGGCTATTGTCAGTTGCCGGTACTTATCTTCAGTGCTTAAATATTTTCGACTCCTGAACTACTGATGGGATATTATCAGTTGCCGGTGAACCCAGAGGATATCCCATTGAAAGCCTTCACATCCTTTACCAATTCCAATTTGCACAAAAAGAAATAGATATATGTTTGAGGTTGGGGTGAAGGTGGTAGTTCATCCTTGCCAAGATCCTTGGACATGATGTGTCGTACAATGCTAGTGGCATTTTAAAATTTATATGAGATAAAGGTCTTCTTGATGCTATTTAACTTTTATAACATATTTACCTTTCAAGTCTTGATTGAATATTCCTTAAATCTTTATTATAAATGATATCTGCTCAATGGCCTTCGATGTCAGGATGCCAGAGAACTTCAAATCATTCATTTATTCATTCCGATAAATTCCAATAAACTAATTACAATAAACATAGATTTATCCTTTGTAATGCAGAGGCCACATTACAACGACTTATGCAAAACTTTTCGTGAGTTTAATCCCTTAAAAACGTATGTATTAAAACATGAACTAAATATATGGTTAATCA
>NC_090725.1:326195869-326198369 GCF_036898095.1 Palaemon carinicauda | reverse complement strand
CCATATTTTTTCCTTGGACAGAGTCATTCCTTCAATGTGATAAATATGTTAATAAGATTCATATCTTCGCGGAGGCCAATTTATGGGGAAACTCACCCGAGACATTTATCCTGATCTCAATTTGGGTTTCTTTCCTTGGGTGGTGTCTGCATCTGTATATTTTGTTGCCTCTAAAGACGTTGTGTTATTTTCTCTCTCAAGGAAATTTATATATTGTTATTTCAAATATCAGTGACCCATTTGATAGATTTGATTTTTCTAATCAATACCCATTTGTCCTTATATCAGGTTACTCAATTCTCTTATATTTAAATTTCCCTTTTATATATGTGAATTTTTGATAGATATGTTAATGATTGAAAACACTGGGTGTTTATTTTTAACTTATAACAGTACTTGTGTACTGAAATAAAAACTATCATCTTTAAATGTCGGGGATATAA
Organism: Palaemon carinicauda; assembly: GCF_036898095.1. Lineage (NCBI taxonomy): Eukaryota > Metazoa > Arthropoda > Malacostraca > Decapoda > Palaemonidae > Palaemon > Palaemon carinicauda. The sequence goes on along the minus strand of NC_090725.1, from coordinate 326,197,926 downwards.
TTCCATATCTTCTTTATTCTTTTGTAAGCTTCACATCTATTGGTTTGTGATCAATTATTTAGAAAGACTTCTTAGAATATATTCGTAATTCGATATTTATTTGAGAATGGAAAGACGTAAATACAATTATCAAATTCTTCACTGATTCTAAACTCTTATCTTTAGGGGTAGATAAAAAAGAACGAGACAGAGCTAACTTGCACTAACGCACTGGCAGCTCCTAAAAATACTTTCTTATTTCTAAACAAAAAATCATAATAAAAACTAAGATTGGATGGTATTATATGAAGTTTTAGTATGATATAAATAGCCCCTTGTTTAACAAATCATTACAATTATTCAATGTTTTGACTGGTGAATTTTAATTTCATATAATCAATATAGATGACAATTCAAATCATCCAGTTTTTAGGAACTTTACCATTATCACCAAAATGTATTTGGACCAACAATAATGTGATTTGCTTTTCGTATGGTCAAATAAAGCGATGAGTTAATTAATATAATAATATTAATCAAAATCTCAAATCTTCAATAACCATCCTGCCATTAATCAAAAAATAAAATACACTATAAATCTCCTTTATTGGTAAATATTTTGATCAGTTTGACTGGCTTCGTTATATCGTTATTAATGTGAGGAAATATGGATGATTTAATTCATCAACCATATGGTTGGAACGTTTTTATCAAATAGTATTTTCATGGATGAGTTATGAAATTAGGATTTAGGAGATCAATTAGATTAGGGTATAAGCTAATTTCCAATTGCTGTAATGCATTAGTCTATCCTAGTTATAAAAATAATAATAATAATAATAATAATAATAATAATAATAATAATAATAATAATAATAATAATAATAATAATAATAATAATAATAATAATAATAATAAAAATCCTAAGAATAATAATAACAATAATAATAATAATAATAATAATAATAATAATAATAATAATAATAATAATAATAATAATAACTAAGCTACACCTCTAATTGAAAAAGCAGGATGCTATAAGCCAATGACCCCAACTGGGAAAATAGCCAAGTGATGAAAGGAAATAATGAAAAACCATATGAGACCTATAAAAACAACAATAAAAAAAATTATTTTCTCTTATGTAAAATACATGAACTTGAAAATAACATCAAAACTTCAAAAAAAAAAAAAAAAAAAAAGACAAACAAGATAGAATAGTGTGCTCGAATGTACACCCAAGCAAGAGACCTCTAATCCATGCTAGCCAGTGAGATACCACTACAATACGAATAGAAATTGGGGATTTTTGATGTTCATATGAAATGCGTAATGACAATATGTTTTTTAAAGTCTCATGCTTAAAGGCTACTCATGAATGGCAGAATCAAGGGACAGTGACATTGCCATAGCAAGCAGGATTATGCCCTAGAGACTGACTAACACCCCTTTCCATCCAAGCCGGGACCAGGGAGGGTCAGGCAATGGCTGCTGATGAGCAGGACTAACCCAAAAATTGGCGATCTTCAGTCAAGAACAATAACACATAGACCACCACAACCTAACAGGGATAGAGGGTGGATTTTTTTATGCCCATATTAAATGCCCTTTACCAATATGCAATTGTGAACACATCTAAAAAAAAAAAATGTTTCTTGTTTAGCCATCCTAAGATACCATCGCTCACAACTTGTATTGCTTGTCGCAAAAACTTTACTGTGATATATTCCGGCTCAGTGTCCAACATCTGCTTTTGCATATTTATTGTCCTTTCTAGGCCAGCCATATTTTTTCCTTGGACAGAGTCATTCCTTCAATGTGATAAATATGTTAAGATTCATATCTTCGCGGAGGCCAATTTATGGGGAAACTCACCCGAGACATTTATCCTGATCTCAATTTGGGTTTCTTTCCTTGGGTGGTGTCTGCATCTGTATATTTTGCTGCCTCCAAAGATGTTGTGTTATGTTCTCTCTCAAGGAAACTTATATATTGTTATTTCAAATATCAGTGACCCATTTGATAGATTTGATTTTTCTAATCAATACCCATTTGTCCTTATATCAGGTTACTCAATT
>NC_090725.1:326185869-326188369 GCF_036898095.1 Palaemon carinicauda | reverse complement strand
TTAGACTTAAGCTTCTCCGTAGGGGGTCATTAGTGAGAAGAGAAACACGGTGAAAAGGTTATATGACTTTTGATAATAAAAATCTAGAAATGTTAAAATTTTTATCATATTTCGAGAATGAAATGTATTATTGTTTCATAGTTTGTAATGAGAAACTGTTAGGATAAGAAGATCAAGAGGGAGGCAGAGAATTAGATGGAGAAATAAAGTGAAGGATGATATGGAGAGAAGAGGTTATCATATTTCGAGAATGAAATGTATTAGGGTTTATAGTTTGCATGAGAACTTGTAAGGATGAGGAGATCAAGAGCGTAGCAGAGAATAGGATGGTGAGATTAGGTGAAGGATGATATGGAGAGAAGAGGTTATCATATTTCGAGAATGAAAAGTAATAAAAGTTCATAGTTTGCAATGAGAACTTGTAAGGATGAGGAGATCAAGAGGGTAGTAGAGAATAAGATGGTGAGAATAGATGAAGGATGATATGGAGAGAAGAGATTTGGTGAAAGAGGGTGGCTTTGATCAAAGACATTGGAGAGGACGCATCAGGCAACCGACCCCTTAATGTGGGTAAATGTGGGTAAGAAGAAGTTTGCAATTAGGGTCTACGAGCAATTTGTGTATTTTGTGTTGGGTAATGAATATAGAAGGACTGCCTAACTATATATATCTATAAATATCTTGGGGATATTATCCTAGGGAATTCACACACGAATCATACATTCATTGATCAATAAGCTATTGATTATATAAAAAATTCACTTTCTGAGTGGGGATAACTCAACTTGAAGACAAGGTTTATGTATCGCCATGATCAGCAAAGCTGTACTAGTCAGGGACACCCATATTATGCTAGTTTACTGAGATTATTCGAAAATCTCAAACCATCACAAATCTACAGTTAGGCAGCGTGGTAGTGAAACCTGGCCAAACCCCAGACATGAATGAGGACATGTCTGAGACCTTTGTTCTGCAGTGGACTAGATGCAGCTGCATTTGTCGTTCATATGCAAATTACTATATCACCAAAAATAACTTGAATAAGAGTGAAATATTCTCTCTCTCTCTCTCTCTCTCTCTCTCTCTCTCTCTCTCTCTCTCCTTTGTGAGATATTACAGTCGTAGAATTTCTTGGCGAAGAGTTCCCGGGGAATATTAGTTTCTTCATATAGTTTGCCTATGTTCTTTCATTCAGCTTTAAAGTTGAGATTTTCTAATTGAGCAAGACAAGGCTAAAAATTTATTCAGAGATATTTAATCAATCATATTATTATACAAATTAACTGAAAGTAAATCATCATAGCACGTGAATATAAAAAAAGAATAGATTTGCATCATAATAAACTTATGGCATACCAATAGTAGAGGAATCAATAGAACTTCAAAAGTTCAAAGTTGGAGAAAATGTTTTCATGTTGACTAGGCTGAAATGAGTCTTTTTATAGTTTATATATTTCATATCTGTTTTTGACGTTGTTAATAGTTTATATATTTCACATCTGCTTTTGACGTTGTTAATAGTTTATATCGGACATGTCTGTTTTGACGTTGTTACTGATTTTAGAATGATTTATTGTTAACTTGTTCTCATCATTTATTTATTTTCTTATTTCCTTTCTTCACTAGGCTATTTTTTCCCTATTGGAGCCCTTGGACTTATAGGATCTTGCTTTCCCCAACTGGGGTTGTAGCTTGGCTTGTAATAATAATAATAATAATAATAATAATAATAATAATAATAATAATAATAATAATAATAATAATAATAATAATAATAATAGAACAATCAAATTATTGGAATATTGTGGTTGTAGCATTGCATACTGTTCTTGATGTTTTACTTGCTGGCTCTCCACCAATGGTTAACTAGTTTCTCTTTTAAGCTATTCTAAGAAACAAGAAAAACGATATGTAAGTAATGAAATTTGCAAAAAAAAAAAAAAAATGGTAATACAATTTTGCTAAAAAATTAATTCGGATAATATATTCTTTAGCAAAATAATAAAAAGAAAGTGTATTAAGGTGAATATGTCAAGTTTCAGCTCCAGTTTCATCAGAACAGGCTCACCGAAATATAACCGAGCAAGCCCAACACCACCTCCCCTGTAGTGCCCAACCACATCAGTGGCCTCCCCAGTAAACAGCTTAACCTCATGGTCCCCGGCTAGGATTGATCTTTTGCCATGCGAATGCTAGGCAAACACGTTGGCAAACTACCAGCTAAGAGGATACTTCATTGTAAAACAAAAAAGTTAGGAATCTATAATGACCATTTAAAAAACTTCATACTAAGTAATAAAACCATTCGATATATATCAAGTTAGATCACATTCAAATGTTCAGAGAGAGAGAGAGAGAGAGAGAGAGAGAGAGAGAGAGAGAGAGAGAGGGAAATAACATCTTCTTTGCATAAAAAAAAAGAAAACAATCATGGTAACGTTTGGGCTAAGATTTGTAGCTGGGAGGCAACCGACTCTGGAATCTTAACAAGGTCCCTGGA
>NC_090725.1:326175869-326178369 GCF_036898095.1 Palaemon carinicauda | reverse complement strand
GGATCACAAGGAAAGGGCCCGTGTAAGGGGGTGTTAGTGGTGGCTTGCTGGTGTCCGTTGCGCAGGAAGACGTGCGTTGCAGAGTGCAAGTCCGTTGGTATGTGATGCTTCGCTGGGGGCTTGTAAGTCTGGCGGCACGGAGTAAATTTTCCCACGACGTGACGTATGCGCTGGAGATCGTCGGAGGAGGTCGTAGAAGGAAAAAATTCGGCAGGGATGACCAACGGGTCACCATACACCATTTCGGCTGCCGAGACGTCAAGGGCGTCCTTTAGGAGTGGTCCTTAGTCCAAGGAGGACCCAGGGAAGCTGAGTAAACCAGTTGCAATCCTTGCAGCGGGACATCAAAGCTGCTTTGAGGGTGCAATGAAAACGTTCAACCATTCCATTGGCAGCAGGGTTGTAGGCCGTTGTCTGATGTAGGGTGATGCCCAGGAGATTCGCTAATGACGTCCATAATTGAGAGGGTGAAAGTTGTTCCCCTGTCAGAAGTAATATGCTCAGTGATACCGAATCTTGAAATCCATCCAGAGAGTAAGGCAGATGTACATGAGGCGGACGTTGCAGTTTCCATGAGAATGGCTTCAGGCCAACGAGTGGAGCGGTCGATGACGGTAAACAGGTAACGATGTCCTTGTGATGCGGGTAGGGGGCCTACAACGTCGACGTGAATGTGTGCGAAACGACGCTGAGGTTGAGGAAAGGTGCCCACTCCTGAATCCGTGTGTCGATGTACTTTGGAAGTTTGGCAAGAAGTACACGCACGGATCCAATCCTTAGCATCCTTAGAAATGCCGTGCCAAATGAACTTTGCCTTCAGCAGCTGTGCAGTAGAATGGCACGAGGGATGTGAAAGGCCGTGGAAACCTGTCGGCGCATGGGAGCAGGAATCCAAGGTCGCGGTCTACCAGTACTGACGTCACAGAGGAAGGTGGTGTTGAAGTCTTCGAGGGGGGGGGGGGGGGGAGAAATCCTCCCATCGGAGGGACGTGCAGGATGTCCTACAAGCTTGATAATCTGGATCCTGTCGTTGGGCTTCAGCCAGGGCGTTGTAATCTAATCCCAGTTGAACGGCAGCCAACGTGTTTCTTTACAGGGCATCGGCAACGGGATTCATTTTCCCAGGGACGTATTGGAGGGTGCAATTGTATTCAGCCACGGCGGAGAGATGTCGGCGTTGACGGGCGGACCAGGCGTCAGACTGTCGAGTGAAGGCGTGCACCAGAGGCATGTGGTCTGTACGAATGACGAAGGGCGTACCTTCTAAGAAATGGCGAAAGTGACGGACAGCCAAGTGCACCGCCAGCAATTCTCAATCGAAGGTAGAATAACCCGATTCTGCCTTTGACAGTTTTCTGCTGAAGAAAGCCAATGGGCGGGGCGAGCCTTTGACCACCTGCTCGAGTACTGCACCAATAGCGACGTCGCTGGCATCGGTGGAGAGAAGGAGAGGGGCGTGTGGGATACGAAAAGTGAGAGCCGCAGCAGTTGATAGGGCCTTCTTTGCATTGCAGAAGGCTGCATCTTGAAGGGGACCCCACTTCAAGTCCTTTGGCTTGCCCTTGAGGGAGGCATAGAGGGGAGCAAGAGTGGCGGCAATGGCTGGCAGAAAACGGTGATAATAGTTGATCATGCCCAAGAATTCCTGCAGAGCTTTGACGGTCAAGGGCGTGGGGAAATTCTGAACGGCGGCTACCTTCTCAGGGAGGGGATGGACTCCTTCAGGAGAGATACGGTGCCCTAAGAACGACACTTCGTTGGCGCCAAAGGTACACTTGTCGTACCAGACTATAAGGTCGTTTTGTTGCAAGCGGTCGAGCACGATGCGCAGGTGACGGAGGTGTTCTTCTTTTGAGGAGGAGAACACAAGTATGTCGTCCACATAACATACACAGAAAGGGAGGTCCCCTAAGATGCCATCCATGAGACGTTGAAACATTGCCCCAGCATTACGAAGGCCAAAACAGGAGTAATTGAAGGTGTATGTGCCAAACGTAGTGGTGATGGCGGTCTTGGGGATGTCTTCCGGGTTCATAGGCACCTGATAATACCCCTTCAGGAGATCGAGCGTAGAGAAAACCTTCGCTTTGTGCAGGTAGGAGGTTACATCAGCAATGTTTGGGAGGGGGTAGTGATCCGGTTCTGTTTGCATGTTCAGGCGCCTGTAATCCCCGCACGGACTGAGGGGAGCCGTCTTTCTTCAGAACGATGTGTAAGGGTGACGACATGGGCTGGAGGCCTTTTGGCAAAGGCCCATTTTTCTCCATTTCGGCGAACGTCTGTTTGGCGGCTGCCAATCGTTCCGGTGCTAGACGTCTGAATTTTGTGAAGACTGGGGGTCCCATCGTCTTGATATGGTGATAAATACCATGCTTGGCAGGAACCGTGGGCGTTTGGCGAAGTTCTGGACGGAAAACTTCCGGGTACGACGTTAGGAGGTGGGCGTAGGCATCCATGGGTGCGCTGATGTGGAGAGCGAGGTTAGAGGGGGCGGGTTGAA
>NC_090725.1:326151040-326175369 GCF_036898095.1 Palaemon carinicauda | reverse complement strand
TATATATATGGTTAGTCTCTGGGCATTGTCCTGCTTGATAGGGAAAAGTCACTCTCCCTTGCCTCAGTCAGTCATGAGCGGCCTTTTAAACCTGTAATGGAATACTGGAGACGCTATGAACAGTTCCGTACCTATTTGCATGTGTATGCAGACCTAAAATGTCTTAAAACATAAAATAGGGAAAGGAAAGGAACTAACTTGTGTTTGAGTAATTATATATAAGATAGAAAGAAAATATTTATATGGGTTATACAGTAGTTAAAGTGATATTAGATTGAGATTTATATGATAATTATTTACATAAATAAAAAAGAGGTAATTTGAAAGTGAAATGAGTGAAAATAGTGCAAAAATCTAATATTCAGTTGAAAAAAGTATACAGGATTTTATTATAAAATCTTGGAAAATTAATAGCGGAAACAATATAAGTCTATGTTATAAGGATATATATTACTTGTATATAAAATATCATTACACGACGTATAGAGAATATAAATGGTTCAATATTAAGAATTTGGTTGACAGAGAATAATTTTAAGTCATAATTGTTTTTCATGTGTGTAATTCAATATTATATATATATATATATATATATATATATATATATATATATATATATATATATATATATATATATATGTGTATGTATATGTATATGTATATGTATATGTATATGTATATGTATATGTATATGTATATGTATTGGTGTGCTACTGTCTTAAGCACACATTTGAGTATGAGTTGTTTTCAGATGTATTTGAATGGTTTACTGAACACATTTTAGTAGTTTTTAAGTTTTATTGTGAATAACAACTGAGTTAAACATCTCCATCACTGGAGGAAGCTGTGTTGGTCCACATGACCAATTCTGGTGAAGTTTAGATATGAACTGAATAAATTACCGATATCACAAATATCGTATACTTGCTTTTTCTTAACCAAGTGACGGAATCGGAAGACACCTGCATCCGGTGACGTCACAAACTTTCACACGAAGAGACAATGTGTTGACACTAAGAAAGAATGGCAACTTAGCATCTTACATCCTGCTTACAATTTGAGTTGACCATAGCAAATCTCACGGTCAGCTCTTCCAACCAACATGACATATTACGTCATTTGTTTTAAACATGTAATATTACTATTCTAATCATTACATAAGCTCGGCCAGCTATCTCAATTTTTTTTTACAAAAATTTAACAACAAGCCGAAACATGGTTATTAGGTGTGACTGGACATACGTATCATTCTTTGTTCAAAACTAGCTATATCCAACTGAGGACGAATGTCCAAATAGGCACATCAAAACAATAACAATAATGCATACAAAAAAGATATTACCAAAGCAAAAAGAAAAATGCATGATAAAACCAAGATCATATATATGGTACATTGCTAGCAAACGATTACATGGTACCAAAAAACAAAACAAATTCTGACTTACAAATGATTCGGTAACTTGTTAAAGAATAATTGTTACCTTTGTCAGAAACAAGATACTCAATTTTTAGTGCACAAATACAAATTCCTGGTACGTACACGTACCACGGTTTCGTACATATATATATATATATATATATATATATATATTTATATATAGGGCTGATACATTTTATTAGATGCCCATAGATTCTGTTATATATCTTATATTTTTTTTTTTTTTTTTTTTTCTCTTTTCTTTTTTAACATTCCGGCTGATATATTTTTATTAGATGCCGAGAGAAAAAAATGATTTATATCCTTTTTTATTTTATTTATTTATTTTTTTAAAATGTTATTTTAAATGTATTTTTAACAATGCAAATGTAGAGAATTTCTTTAATTACATATTACTAGCGTACTAATCAGCTTTTCATACAAACATCATCCTGACAAATTACTCCCTTAGCGAATGAGGTGGCCACTCATACAGCTTTGAACTGGATCAGGTAAGGGGTATTGTCAGGGCTATTCAACTCGTTCCTTTGTAGCTGCTTGCTGTGCCGTAACCTACGCCAAACAAGGATGTTCACGGCGATAAAAATTAACACCGTTACACATAAACCAGCTAGTAATATAGGGTGAAGAATCTCTTTGTAAGTCGGTGACAGGTGGTCCTTTTCGGTAAGTTTCATTAAGCGTTTCGCCACACTTCCTTTATAGGGGAGAGGAAGTGCGGGCGTTGTAGAGGTCCACGTGAAGTTCGCGAAGTAAGCTCGTTCTCTGATGATTGTCCGTAGGCCAGTCACCATGGAATTCGGGGAAGTCCCGATACAGCCATCTGCTGCGACGAAGATGTTGTTGAAGGATGTGGATCCGTCAGGGCATGATACATTGAAGCCGTCCTTGTCGTATCGTATCCACGAGCCATTATTTAGTCTGCAATTGAATTCTTTATTGTCAAAGGGATAAAGCTTATCCAGACAATTTTCACTTGTATGGGAGAGAGCACCGTCTAGCACTACACCTAACTCGCATGAATCCATCAAGTTTTTACGGAATTCAAATGAGTCAGCTGTACATATTTTTCTATCCATTGTGTCTGAACAGTGAGTTAATTGATTTAAGTCTTTAATGACCGTATATGTTTCCTTGTCTGGGGAAATCAATACGTGTCCTGTCAAACTGGATATTACTGGATTTGAGTGATTCGTCATGAAAGTCGGAAATGGTGATATCCTGTAAGATTGCCAGGCATCAGAAGAATCAAAGGGAATTGTAATCCTAATCTTGTTATTATCTACGTTTACTGTAATTAGGCTGTAATAAAATTCTAACCTATGTTCGTCTAACAAAGGAACATAGCCTAGTTTATCCCTAGTGTTCTCCAGAACTAATTTTAAGTAACGTATAGGCAACAAATGGGGCGACAATACACCTTTAGTTGCTAACGTGATAGCTTCTACATAATCCTTGGATTTCTCAATGAAATGTGCAATTCTGTTATGTATGTGATCTATCTTTGAATCATAATACGTTAATGTTGCTAACAAATCCTGTACTTCCATAATTTGAACGATATTATCTGAATGTTCATTTAACAAATCCATAATTTTATTGATTGAAGCTAACTGATCCCTTAGTTCTGACATAATCAATTCATCTTTATGAGTCAAGAACTCAATTTTCTTATTTTGATTACTAATTTTAAGACGATTGGAAAGTCCTAAACCTAAACTTGCAACAGACCCAAAGATGCTTAATGCAGCATAAATGAACGGATTCCGTCTTTCTTTTTGTTCGTGTCCTACAGTCCACATCAAAAGGTCATAAGCCAAAGATCCTGTCTCTCCAGTCTTATTTTTCAAGTCATCAGATAGCATCTCTGCAACTTTTAATGTTGATCCAAGCAAACTCTTAGTAGTCAAATGAAAATGTCTCCTATGCAACTCATCCAATGATGCAGAAAACCTTGAAATGGCGGTTCTTAAGCTAGTGACATCATTCTCTTGAAGAAAAATTGCTTGCATATGCACTTCGACAATTACGTTGGTTGATGTAATAAAAATGTCTTCTTGTCTTTCAACTATATTTCCATATTTAAAATATATATTCTTAGTCTTAGAACTCATCCCATACGAAAAAAATGTCTGAGCGAACAATATCACTCCCAACAACAAAAAATTCATCTTGGAAACCTGTAACGAGAAAAAACATATGTAATTACTCCTGTATTAAAAAGAAAACTTTTAGTCACAAAAATTAAAATTTTTCCTCACTTCTTTTTAATTTCTTATGTGAGACAATGGTACTATTCTCTCATCCGTGGGTTGGGCTACGTTTTGAATTCTAAACCTATTGGCCGTTAATGTTTCCAAAATGTTAAATGGGCCTTCAAACTTAGGTGTTAGTTTATAGTTGAGCCCTTTTCTGACATTGATTTGAATATAGATGTTATCACCCACGGTATATGTTTTAGTTGGTTTCGCTATTTTATCATGATTCCTTTTCATTATGATTTGTGATTCTTCTAAATTCTTTCGAAGGATATCATATCGACTTATACTTGCATTTATACATTCTTTTAAAGGATTTGATAGATTAGTTGTAGGCGTTAATACATGGAAAGGTGTTCTAACTGGGGTACCATACAATGCTTCATGCGGTGACATTTTAATTGATATATGATATGAATGATTCAGAGTACTCAGTGCCGCCGGTATTGCAATATCCCAGTTGGGGTCTGATCCCCCTAGTGTTACCCTTAATATATTTAATATCTTCCTATTTGCTCTTTCCACTAGCCCATTCGACTCTGGGTGATATATCATGGTATTGACCTTCTTTATGTTGAGGAATTCACACAATGAGGTAAGAAAGTGATTATTAAATTCACCACCCGAGTCTGAGATTATCATGTGTGGAATTCCATGTTTACAAATGTAACACTCGTAAAACTTCCTAGCGCATTCAATCGCAGTTTTAGTTTTAAGCGCTATTAGTTCTGTATATCGAGTTAAAGCATCTATAATTACTAAGAGGTGCTTATTTCCTCTGTCTGACTCGTAAAATCCTGTTAACAAATCTAAATGTATTCTTTCAAAGGGTTGATTGGGAACAGGATAAGCTCCTAAGCTAACAGGTGTTTTCGTATGCCCTTTGTTTTCCTGACATGTGCGACAATTAGCTATGTGTCTTTTTATATCTGTAAGCATTGTATGCCAATAAAACAATGATTTGGCTTTCTGTGACATTAATGAGAACCCAGGGTGTCCATGTAATGGATTTGAATGCAACCAATTCAGGACAGTGGAAACAAGTGAGTTTGGTACTACTACCTGGTCGTTAGTTACATGTGGTGTATTGCGGGTTTTCCTTGTCACAGTCCTACACAGAATATTATCTTTGATTACATAATTCTGCTGCTTATACTTTATATATTCTTTTTCTTTATGATTGCCTTTCAAAGCATTTATAATTGTTTCTATTTTCTGATCTTTTCTTTGCTCAGTCTGTAACAATTCAGCACTCCAGCCTAAATCTTCTTGTTCAGATATTGTTTTTACAATAGGCATGGATGTTGATATATCTATTAATTCAGCTAAAGACTCCGTACAAGATGACACGGGGTTGCGTGATAATGCATCCGCAATGATATTTGCTTTCCCAGGTAAATACCCGATTCTTGCGCCAAAATCTTGAATGATTAAATGCCACCGAGTTCGTTTAGGGCTGTGATTGAAGCCTTTAAAGAACTCTGTTAGTGGTTTATGGTCAGTAAGAACCTTAACGGGATAACCGTAAATTATGAACTTAAAATGCACTAGCGAATTAACAATAGCTAGTCCTTCCTTGTCTATTACTGCATACTTACTTTCGGAAGTTCTCAATTTTCGAGAATAGAAAGCTATCGGGAAAAACTGTTTATCATATTGCTGAAGCAATACCCCTCCTACTCCTAAGTCTGAGGCGTCTGTTGCAATGAAGAATTCCTTACCGAAGTCAGGAAATTTTAAGATAGGAGAACTACACAGTTCATCTTTCAAAGTATTAAACGCCTGTTGATGTTGCTCAGACCATATGAAATCTACGCCCTTCTTCGTAAGATCAGTTAAAGGAGCGGCTATTATTGAATAGTTGCGTATAAAACGCCCGTAATATCCACTACAACCCAGAAATTGCTGTATTCCCTTGACATTAGTAGGTATGGGAAAATTACGTATAGCCGACACCTTATCATGGACTACTTTAAGACCTTGGCTTGACACCATGAAACCCAAATATATTAATTCTGTTTTGAAAAATTCACACTTACTAATCTTTACCCTTAAGTTATGTTGTCTTAATCTCTGTAGTACTAGTTCTAACTTACGTAGATGTTCCTCTAAGGTGTTGGAAAAGATTACAAGATCATCCATATAGGCATGCAATATATCCCCTAACAAGTCTCCAAACACTATGTTAATCATTCTTGTAAATGTTATAGGAGCACAACGTAAACCAAAAGGCATCCGTAAAAATTCATAATGTCCCCTGGCTGTGCTGAAGGCTGTGTATGGGATACTATCTTCTTCTAATGATATCTGGTGAAAGCCTTTAAGTAAGTCCAAACTGGTAAAATATTTATTCTGACCTAACAAAGACAAAATATCGTCAGTACATGGCACTGGGAATCGATCAGGGATCGTTTCCTCGTTTAGACGACGAAAGTCGACGCAGATACGCCATGTTCGATCTTTTTTCGGTACAACTATTAAAGGAAAATTATAAGGGCTATTTGATTTTCTAATGACTCCTTCCTCTAACATTTTACCTACTTCATCATTTATTTCATTCTGGAATTTCATAGGGAGTCTGTACGAGGGTACATATATAATTTTCTGTTTGTCTTTTAACCTTATTTGATGCTCGATCACATCTGTTTTCCCTAAGGATCCATCCGTAGTGGAAAAGACATCTGTATATTTATTTAAAAGTTCAAAAATTTTCTGCTGAATTTCTTCGTCTTGAATGTCCTTACTGATTTTATTTTTAATAGATCGTAAAAGGGATTCATCCGCAACTGATTGAGAGTGATTGATTTCAGCAACGGTAAGAATACGATGTTTATAAACTTCTACATCCAAGATATGTTGATTTTTGTGAATTACTAAAGTGTTATTTAAATGATTACAGACTTCGATATTACATTGCTGATGTGAGCCTACTGTATAAATAGCTTGTGTGACAGACAATCCGTTAGTTTTCAAAGTATCGGAAAGGATTAATATTTCAGATCCCGGTAGTGTTTTCTTTATTTGCACTATTAAATTCGAAGGTATGTTTGGTTCGATATATTGCGTGCAAGATGATATTACGGGTGAACGAGAATTCTGCTGGGTCGCGTATATTATTTCTTTATTAGTGAGACAAGTTATTGGTTCTTCAAAGTACGTTACGGTTACATTTGTCGTCTCCTTTTTATCCAAAACTGACTTTAAAGTATTAGAAGACTTATAGAATTTCCCTTTGATATACACGCCGTGCTTGGCAGGAGCTAAGATAATGTTTTGATTTCCCATAGATGGGTATCCTATAATTACAGCTGGATACATATTAATGTTTTTCACAACAACAAATGTATCGGCAAACGTGCGATTACCGACTCTGAACTGAATATGAGTTATGCCTAAGACGTTTAATTCATTATTTCCTATACGTGAAAGTCTAATTCCTGATTTTTCAATCGGAAAGTTCGAAAACAACAAATGATGCGTCTTCAAATCCATAATATTACGTGGACTACCAGAGTCAAAAAATAACGTAAAGGATTTGTGTTCTAAATTTACAGCATATAAGGTTGGCCGTAACTCATTTTGGCTTATTATTGTATGAATACGTTGCAAATCTACGGGAGCATGCACTGTTTTACTTAATTCGGTCGTGTGTTTCATAGGAAAATCTATTGTCTCACAATTATCTGATAAAACATTAAATTGATTATTCAATACTATTGATGTTGACATAAATGACCTTGACCCAACATCACTCTCTTCCCCTCTAGAGTTAACTATGTGGTATTTGCTTTGCTCTGCACATTCTGAAAATTAGGCTGACTTTGCGAGGTCTGGTTTGACGGCCCAGGCTCAGCGATATTTGAAGAAGTGTTTGTTTGTTTCGGACTCTGAACTGCATTGACATTTTGTTGTTTCTTCTTATTGTTAAAATGAGGATTTTTCTTTTTATTTCCATATGGAACTGACTGTGGAATTGACTGTGTATTTCTAGGATATTGTTGTGTCTTACGCGCGTAACATTGACTATAAGAATGTGATCCTGTGTTGTGAACTGAACAAAATTTCGTTCTACAGTCTGCGCTTATGTGACCTTGACGTTTGCAGTTGTAACACGTCACTCCCGCTACTGGATTATTAATTACGTTCACTGTTTGTGGTTTTGTTTCATTCTTAGCAAAAACTTGAGTTAACACGGGATCGAGATCTGGACACTTGGACATGTGTTTCTTTATCTGTTTATAGACATCCAATTCCGTACTTGCAGGCATTAACTTCTTATCAAAGCACCGCACTAAAGCTTCAGGCAACATAAGTGTCATGCAAGTTAAATACATTAATCGTAAAAAATCTTTCACGGAGATATTATCGTTAGTAACCCAAGTGGAATTACCTAAAATGTCCTGATATTCGTTAAGCCTATCAGCTATGAGAGCTGCTCTCTCAACAACATTAAGCCGATTCATAGTGGCTTGATTAAGTGTATTTCGTAACGTTAACACTACATCCAAAGCTTCCTCACCCCCATAGATCGCGCGTAACCTAACTTTGAAATCATCCCAAGTAACTGCTTCCTGAAATGAAACACCTCTTAAATACGCACTCGCATCCCCCTTAGAAAAATCTATAAAACTTTTAGCTTCTTGTAATTGTACAAAAGGATCTACGATTTGTTTGGCATTTAAATGGGCATCAACGGATGAAATCCATGACTCCACATTTTGTGGCAAGAACCCGTTGACACGGCCTTGAAAAGGAAGGATTGCTGACCTGGCATTTACAAGCGTCACAATTGGAGGAGGATTAGCCTGGCCTACACCACTAGGTCCAGGGGTAGGGCTGACAGGAGGAGCCATGACTGCTGTATTCTTTTTTTTTCTATCTCTTTGACCCCTTTCAATCCTATCAAAATATCTATATGAGTACAGACGCCCACTGCGTAAACGCATATGTATAATAAAATTCCCCCAACAATGTTACTAATCCCAATACATTTCCCCCCAAGAGTTTATGAAAGAAAAAGGAATTAGCACAAAGAAAGAAAAATTCTAAATGAGAATTCGGAGTTTCTTATAACAAAGTTTAGGAATTCACTCACCCCAGTAATAATTGACTAACGACTTGTGATAACTACACTTCACTGCACAAACTGAAATGAATACAAAATCTCTGTACTTAGCTTATATATGAAGTCGAGTCGTCTCTCTCTCTCTCTCTCTCTTGATGTTTTGTTAGCGATGTCTCGTTCTAGTTTCTTGTAGAATGTAGGTCTTCCTGGATATGTTTTGCAATAGTTGAATGCCAGTCCTTGGGTTTCCTAGGATGTTGATTGAAGATTCTATTTGTATACTAACATATGTTGGTGTTAGCATTTCCGTTGGACTTAGTCAAAATTGTAGATTTTTGTAGATAGTTCTGAGTTCTTGAAGATCTTTATCAGGTATTACAGCTTTTATTTTGAAGTCTTGAAGATCATTCTCTGGTTTTACAGCTTTTATGTTGAAGTCTTGAAGATATATCTCTGGTTTTACAGCTATTTATTTTGAAGTCTTGAAGATATTTCTCTAATTCTTAGAGTTTAATCGCTGTCTTTGAGTTTAATCGCTGCCACCATTTATTGGTGTGCTACTGTCTTAAGCACACATTTGAGTATGAGTTGTTTTCAGATGTATTTGAATGGTTTACTGAACACATTTTAGTAGTTTTTAAGTTTTATTGTGAATAACAACTGAGTTAAACATCTCCATCACTGGAGGAAGCTGTGTTGGTCCACATGACCAATTCTGGTGAAGTTTAGATATGAACTGAATAAATTACCGATATCACAAATATCGTATACTTGCTTTTTCTTAACCAAGTGACGGAATCGGAAGACACCTGCATCCGGTGACGTCACAAACTTTCACACGAAGAGACAATGTGTTGACACTAAGAAAGAATGGCAACTTAGCATCTTACATCCTGCTTACAATTTGAGTTGACCATAGCAAATCTCACGGTCAGCTCTTCCAACCAACATGACATATTACGTCATTTGTTTTAAACATGTAATATTACTATTCTAATCATTACATATGTATATATATATATATATATATATATATATATATATATATATATAATTATAGTGTGTGTATGCGTGTATATATATATATATATATATATATATTTATATATATATATATATATATATATATATATATATATATATATATATATATATATGTATATATATATATATATATATATATATATATATATATATATATATATATATATATATATATATATATATATATATATATATATGTATGTATATATATACATATATATATATATATATATATATATGTATGTATATATATACATATATATATATATATATATATATATATGTATGTATATATATACATATATATATATATATATATATATATATGTATGTATATATATACATATATATATATATATATATATATGTATGTATATATATACATATATATATATATATATATATGTATGTATATATATACATATATATATATATATATATATATGTATGTATATATATACATATATATATATATATATATATATGTATGTATATATATACATATATATATATATATATATATATGTATGTATATATATACATATATATATATATATATATATATATATATATATATATATGTGTATATATATACATATATATATATATATATATATATATATATATATATATCTATATATATCTATATATATATATATATATATATATATATATATATATATATATATATATTTATATGTATATATATAGTGTGTATATATGTATAAATATAAATATAGTGTGTATATATATATATATATATATATATATATATATATATATATATATATATTTATATGTATATATATAGTGTGTATATATGTATAAATATAAATATAGTGTGTATATATATATATATATATATATATATATATATATATATTTATTACATATATATATATATATATATATATATATATATATATATATATATATATATATATATAGTGTGTGTGTATGATATATATATATATATATATATATATATATATATATATATATATATATATATATATAAATTTTCCTGAAAATTCCAAACGTCCCTCCAAGTTCTCAAAAGCCGCCTAAACTAGTAATAATTTAGTAAAACTCAACGAAACTGGCATTCTAAATGTTTGTAGCAACCAGCTTAGAGGACTGGCGTCTACAGGGAGACATGAACAGGCCCAGTATTTACCGAGGGATAACGATCAAAAGACACCAGTCTTTGATAATTCACCGCAAAACAAACTCTGAAGCAAAAGAAACGCGAGATAAGCGCGACCGCTGATTCTGTGTGGTGGACTCCCCGGTTTGTTTGCCCTTCCACATCCCGGAATGGGCTAACGAGAAGCTAACATTTCAGGCCGCGTCGGAGGAACGAAGGATGTTCGTTTCTTGAATGTTGTTTTTTGGGTCTTGACCTTAATGACCTCATGATATTAAGTTTTGAATGAGTTGTGTTTTTTTCATCGTAGTTTTTATTGTTCTTGTAGATTTTATTGTCCTTTTTTTTTTTAGAAATTATAGATTCATTTCAGATTTGTTTTTCCTTTTACTACATTTAAAATAGAGCGTTTATATGGCCGAGTTGAAAATTAATTTCGCTCCTAGAAGATATGAAGCTGATTTTTTAATTTGATGAAAAGAACGACGAAATTATAAAATGTTCATTATATTTTCAAGAACGGGAAATAAATATTTTCTATAAAAGAAAAAAAGAAAAACCTTAATTCTTCACCTAAAAACTACCAAAATTGATTTATTCTAATTATTAGGATAAACCCTCCACAGGTCACTCTTTCAATGCCACGAAATAGTTTTCCTTTCTCTTCCATTCCCATTTCTCCGAGAGGCTCAAGTCAAATAGGCCCCTCTGGAGTAAGAGATATGGAATGCATCGGATCTCCTCATTCTCGGGTCCTCGAAGAGATGAACTCCTTGCGTTCTAATCCACTCAAAGGCCCCTTTCTTGGAGGTCGTTAGGGTGCATGGGATTGGCAAAGGGCCCCTCAGTGAATTCCCAGTGGTGAGGCTAGAGAGTAATCCAAAGGAAGTCCAAAGGAAGTCCTACTGTAAGGGCCAGCTTTTAGTAGGGGAAGGATATCTTACTATATGTTACTTCTGATTATATTATTCCATAGTTTAATCTTCAAATTTATTTCAATATACATACATTGTTCTCCATATATTCATATTTCCTAATATCATATAACACTCACTTCAAATAAATCTGAGTTTAGGTTACGTAAATTGGTCTCCAAATACTCCTATTTCATAATTTCCAATAACACTTACCACAAATTATTCTCCAATTCGAGTTTACATAAATTGGTCTCCAAATATTCGTGTTTTTATAATTTCTGATAAAAATTACTTTAAATTAATCACCAATTTTACTTTACAGTACATAAATTGGGGTCCAAATCTTCGTTTTTTTTTTTTTTTTATTAATATTTTTCATGAAAATTACTTCAAATTAATCTTCAATTTGATTATAGGTTACATAAATTAGCCTCTAATCATTCATATTGTGTAATCTTATATACCTACTTAAAGATAATTTTTAATTTGATTTAAGTTTGAATAAATTAGTCTAAATATTCAAATTCTGTAGTATCATATACACTTACTACAAATTAATCTTTAATTTGACCTTAGGTTACATAAATTGGTCTAAAAGTATTCGTGTTTTATAATTTCTCATAAGTTTTGCACTAAATTAATTTTCAATTTGACTTCAAATTACACAAAAATATTCTTAATGTATTCCTAAGACCCCAATTTGACATTATTTACAATTAAATAGCATTGTTTTTCGCTTTACCTACAGAAGAAACATATTTATAAGTCGATCTTATACCATATATTCAATTAATTATTCTGTTAAAAGTTTTGTGAGCTCTTAATGATGATTACCAGCTAACTTGATTACTATTACAAGGTTCGACACGGGAATACTTGCGTTCCTTATCTAGTTAATAGAAAAGTACTGCTGGGATTAGTTAAGCTTAATGGACTAGCAATGATGAAAGGAGAAAGGATTTCAATGTCATTTAATAAAGCATTATTCAGTACTAACTGGATTGATTAATTCAACGTAACAAAGGGTATCTTTCAAAAGTGTACATAATGTACACCTTTTTTCGACACCACACGACAGAGTCGCTATTATAGTTTTTCACTGTTGATTTAGATTAGCTATGTTGAAAATTTAAGGTTTAAAGGTCGCTCATGAATGACCGAGGCAAGTGACAGTGACATTGCCTTAGCAAGCAGGACAATGCCCTGGAGAAAGACCATAATTACATACGATCAGTACCGAAGCCCACTCTCCACCTAAGGTAGAAACACGGAGGGCCAGGCAGTGGCTGCTGATAACTCAGCAGATAGACCTAGAGGCTCCCTCAACCCACCCCCCATCCTTAGCACACAAGGATGAAACTAATATATATATATATATATATATATATATATATATATATATATATATATATATATATATATATATATATATGTATATATGTATATATATATGTATATATATATGTATATATATATGTATATATATATATATATATATATATATATATATATATATATATATATATATATATATATATATATATATAGGCCCAAGGGCTCCAACAGGGGAAAATAGCCCAGTGAGGAAAGGAAATAAGGAAATAAATAAATGATGAGAACAAGTTTACAGTAAATTATTCTTAAACAGTAACAGCGTCAAAACAGATATGTCCTATATAAACTATTAACGTCATAAATTGAAATGTCATATTTAAACTATAAAAAGACTCATGTCAGCCTGGTCAACATAAAAACATATGTATATGTATATATATATATATATATATATATATATATATATATATATATATATATATATATATATATATATATATATGTGTGTGTGTGTGTGTGTGTGTATTTATATGGCCTTACACTTCACAACTGGAAAAGAATAAGTATCTAATCTACCACACAGTAATTGCAACAAAATGACCCAACATCATTTTTGACACTCCAATAGAGTATCTCTTCTGAGTCTTCTCCCTTGGCTCAGTTGCAAAAGGTCAAGTCAAGAATACTTAAAAAGGTCGAATGTCTGATTTTTTGGGGCTGGTGACTCTTGTTACTTTTGTTTTATTTACTGCTGAGTATTCCAATTTTTACTCTTTGCACGTTCTATGTAGTCTAAGGTAAATAAAAGAAGAAGTTGATTGCATTAAACTTGGATGAATTAGTTGAAGGAAGTAATTAAGATATACCTCCAGAGATTTAAAAACTTTTCTGATTTTGTTTATTTTTTCTTTTCCTGTTTTCTTCACTTTTTTTTTTACTCGTTATTTGCTTTTCTCTTCTACTGAATAACATCTTTGCATTACACTATTAAAAATGTACCGTAAAGAAGGTTAAAAATCCCAGAAAAAATTTCGCCAAGCTTTTACTAATTTTAATAACGGATATATTGACGTAAAATGTCATATTAAAGTCACCAACGCGTAAAAGATGATAACAAAGTAGGGTGAAAAAATACGGTCGCATTTATTTCGTTTAATCACTGCTGAGAATAGTATACTATTACGGAAAACTTTCAATTGAAATGACTAGTTTATTTTAGCAGTGTAGTTAAGGTACATACTCAATATAAACACATAAAAACCTAAACATGTGCACATGTACCCTTCTTGCAGCCAATTTTGAAGTAAAATCAGGAACTACTGTAGAAACCATTTCTGTCAATATGGGGAAGGAAATGGCCAAACCTTTTCAACCACTTGTTGGGAAAATCATTCCTCTACTCCAGTTTTATTGTTAGTGTCTCTTTAGTGCTACGAGAATCCATTTTTACTTACTAATAGGTCGGATTCTAAACAAATGAGTATCGATTTTGTTTTAAGAATTAAGTTAGATGCCTTATGAAAGGACGTTAAATATCCATAATAAGATAAGTCATTTTAAGTAAAAACTAATTTTTTATATCTAAGTGTAAAGGTCAATTCTTGAGGAAGACTTTAATCGCTTAATTCTTATCTTCTGCATTATACCGCTACTAATAATTTACTTTTTTATGAAATAGATTGATATGATTAATATAAATTAGATTAGTATAATACTCTTAAACTTCCCTCGTATTTTATAGAACTATTGCATAGGTCTATCTTATTTTTCTAACATTAAAAAAACAATGGGTTATAATCTCATTAATGTTATTTCTCATTTCTGGACATATTTATTGATGGAAAATTTGTAGAAGTCTGTTTATCTACTGAGTCACCAGCAGCCATTGCCTGATCTCCCATGGTCCAGTGATGATGAAGAGAGGGTATGGGAGATGATTGTATTTACATACGGTCAGTTTCAAAGTTGTTACTGTTTTGTCCCTTACCTTCATGATTCATGAGTGACCTTTAAACCTTTAATATTATTATTATTATTATTATTATTATTATTGTTGTTGTTGTTGTTGTTGTTGTTGTTGTTGTTATTATTGTTGTTAATGCTGTTAATATTGTTATTATTATTATTGCTGTTAATATTATCCTTTTAGTATTATTATTATTATTATTATTATTATTATTATTATTGTTATTGTTATTGTTATTGCTATTATTGTTGTTGTTATGGTTATTATGGTTATCATTGTTATGATGGTTATTGTTGTTATTGCTAGATAATTGTTATAAATGCTAATATTATCTCTTATTATTTTTATAACTAAGATAGAGTAATGCATTACAGCAATTGGAAATTAGCTTATACCCTAATCTAATTGATCTCCTAAAACCTAATTTCATAGCTCATCCATGAAAATATTATTTGATAAAAACGATACAACTATATGATTGATGAATTGAAACATCATTATTTCATCATAGTAATAACAATATAACGAAGCCAGTAAAACTGATCAGAATATTAACCAATCAAAGTGATTGATAGTGTATTTTATTTATGATTAATGGCAGGATGGTTATTGAAGATTTGAAATTTTTATTAATATTATTAAATTAATTAACTCATCGCTTTCCTTCAGCTTACTCAAAGCAAATTTTATTATTGTTAGCCAAATGCATTTTGGTAATAATGGTATAGTTTATAAAAACTAGATGATTTAAATTGCCATCTATATTGATTATGTGAAATTATAATTCCCCTGTCAAAACATTGAATAACTGTAATTATTTGTTAAACGTAATTTGGATATTTATATCATACTAAAACTTCATGTAATTCCACCCAATCCTAGTTTTTATTATAAATATTTGTTTAAAAATAAGAAAGAAAACCTATTTTTAGGAGCTGCCAGTGCGTTAGTGCAAGTTAGCTCTGTCTTGTTCTTTTAGATCTACCACTAAAGAAAGGAGATTAGAATCAGTGAAGAATTTGATAATTGTATTTACGTCTTTCCATTCTCAAATAAATATCGAATTACAAATATATTCTAAAAAGTCTTTTTAAATAATTGATTACAGACCATTAGAAGTGAAGCTTACAAAAGAATAAAGGAGATATGGAATTATATCCCCTACATTTAAAGGTGATAGTTTTTATTTCAATACACAAGTACTGTTATAAGTTAAAAATAAGCACCCAGTGTATTCAATCATTACCATATCAATACAAAATTCACATATATAAAAAGGGAAATTTAAATATAAGAGAATTGAGTAACCTGATATAAAGACAAAAGGGTATTGATTAAAAAGAACAAATTCTATCATATGGGTCCTTAATATTTGAAATAACGATAGACAAGTTTTCTCAAAAGAGAACACAACACAACGTCTTTGGAGGCAACAAAATATACGGATGCAGACACCACCCGAGGAAGGAAACCCAAATTGAGATCAGGATAAATGTCTCGGGTGAGTTTCCCCATAAATTGGCCTCCGAGAAGATATGAATCTTATTAACATATTTATCACATTGAAGGAATGACTCTGTCCAAGGAAAAAATATGGCTGGGCTAGAAAGGACAATAAATATGCAAAAGCAGATGTTGGATACTGAGCCGGAATATATCACAGTAAAGTTTTTGCGACAAGCAATACAAGTTGTGGGCGATGGTATCTTAGGATGGCTAAACAAGAAACATATCTTTTTTATGTGTTCGGAATTGTATATTGGTAAAGGGCATTTAATATGGGCATAACAAATCCCCCTTCATCCCTGTAGGGTTGTGGTGGTCTATGTGGTAACGTTCCTAGCTGGTGATCGCAAGTCTTGGGTTAGTCCTGCTCAAATTTGTTAGTTCCTTTACTCGCTGCAAATTCACTATCCTTGAGCTAAGGATGAGTCGTTTGTGGGAGCATATAGGTCTACCTACTGAGTCATCAGAAGCCACTGCCTGGTCCTCCCTGTCCCCGCTTGGATGGGAAGGGGGCTTAGTCAATCTCTAGGGCATATTCCTGCTTGCTAGGGCAATGTCACTGTCCCTTTCATCTATCATTCATAAGTGGCCTTTAAACCTAAGTAATTAAAAAGTATATTGACATGAGGCATTCAATATGAGCATCAAAAAGACTCCTTTTCTACTGGTATTGTGGTGTTATGTCACTGGGTTAGCGTGCACAACATCCGTTGCTGAGTCCAGAATACAAATCTTTTTTTTTTCTTTTTTTAAGTTATGATCTTGTTATTTTCAAGTTTTAAATGCTTTATTTTTTTATAATTATTGTTCTTAAAGTTCCCCTGTAGTTTTCCTTATTTCCTTTCATCACTTGGCTATTTTTCCAATTGTGGCCATGAGCTTATAGCATCCTGCTTTTCCAACTAGGCTTTTAGCTTAGCTAATTATCATTATTATTATTATTATTATTATTATTATTATTATTATTATTATTATTATTATTACCAGCTTGTTGGAAAAAGAAAGATGCTACAAGCCCAAAGGCTCCATCAGGAAAAGTAGCCCAATGAGGAAAGTAAATAAGGAAATAAGTAAACGATATAAGATGTAATGAACAATTAAATAGAATATTTCAAAAGCAGTATCATTAAAATAACAATAATAATAATAATAATAATAATAATAATAATAATAGAACACCTGTTAAAATACCACTGCCGCTCGGAAACTCTTCTTCCAATACGCGTGAACAAAACCGCGCGGCATAAAACTGTCCTTGTGGAGAGAGCTTTACCACTGACACTCTCTTGCCTTAATGACCTCCTAAGCCTTTCCCCTAAGCCATCCTCATAATCATCGGTAATGATTCTTATATACCGCCTGGATAAAACTCTTATAGGCTCTGGGGTACTAAAATTAACAGTCATAAAGCCTGAAGATAATAGAATTTTCTAAGGCTTTTAATGTGAAACCCTTCAACCACTGAAGGCAACCCCCAATCTTTTGGTCCTCTGAGGTCTAGCACGACCTTATCGTCTTTTGCTTATGTGTCTAAAGGGATATTTTTTTGAGGACATGGCTCTGAGGACAAGCTTTGCGGAGTACCTAGTAATGCAATCTTCGAGGTATTTTTTGTTTTTACCCATTTTTTCAGAGCTGGGATATCAGTGACTCGGGTATTTTTGGCTAGCATAAATGAAATATTATTTTTTTTTATATAGGGTTGTGGTTTGAATTCATAGTTATAGATCATAAGTAATTTAAAAAGAGCTTGGATATCAGTGAATCTAGATGTGGCCGGCAAAATTTAAAAATTAAGTTTTTCTTATTTTTTTTATATAGTCTCTTTAAATCAAGATCATACATTAAAAGTACTTTAAAAAGAGCTGTGATATCATTGACTCGGGGTGCTTTGGCTGGCAAAATTTGAATATCTATTTGTTTTACATAAAGTCGTTGTTTTAAACCAAGAGATGAGATTAGAGGTATTTTAAAAATGTTTTGAACTCGTTATGAATATCCAGTAATCGTCTGATTTGATGTGTAGTTTGTGATATTCTTTTTTCCAATAGTTTTGATTGAAAGCTAGTTTGTATTTAGCATTGTTCAATTACTCTCCTTTATGTTAATATTACTTTTTTTTTACCTATAAAGGGAATAAATATTATAATACTATTAATATAGTTCCTTTGCAGTACTAAATATTCAATATAACCATTTAATGGAAGGTTTTATTAATATTTATCTTCTCAACAAATAGCAACCTCTATGTTTTGGTATTAGATAACTCGGGTAATCAACCTTATAAAAATATTTATATCTAATAATGGATATTCCTATGAAAATTATACATTATAAATGCTAAATACTATAAGTATATAATGAAGATTTGATTTTCAAAGTAACTATTTATCTGAACAGCAATTTTACTATGGATTTTTCAATGTCAATAAATCTCTCATACTCAAAAGCGCATAAAAAATCTCTCTCTCTCTCTCTCTCTCTCTCTCTCTCTCTCTCTCTCTCTCTCTCTCTCTCTCTTTCTCTCTCTCTCTCTCTCTCTCTCTCTCTCTCTCTCTCTCTCTCTCTCTCAAAAATGCAATTCATAACTCCATCAAGCGATTATGTATTTTCATTTAAATCTCTCTCTCTCTCTCTCTCTCTCTCTCTCTCTCTCTCAAAAATGCAATTCATAACTCCATGAAGCGATTATATATTTTCATTTAAATCTCTCGCGCTCTCTCTCTCTCTCTCTCTCTCTCTCTCTCTCTCTCTCTCTCTCTCTCTCTCTCTCCTCTCTCTCTCTCTCTCAAAGATGCAATTCATAACTCCATCAAGCGATTATATATTTTCATTTAAATCTCTCTCTCTCTTTCTCTCTCTCTCTCTCTCTCTCTCTCTCTCTCTCTCTCTCTCTCTCTCTCTCTCTCTCAACCATCGATACTCAATTCAACTAGCTGAAATACTGTACACATCAGAGAAAACTGCCAAATACAATAACTTACTGATAATAGCCAAAACGGTTAACAGATATTTCACAGTTATCTACCGTGCAGTCTGCCATGCTATCTCGGTCATATATTGATAGCACAGGACACCAAATGTGTTCCGTGACCACATGAAAGCCAGGGGTGATATACAACAAAGCTGGAACGATTTAACTCTTTGGGTATCAAATCGGAAAAAGAATAAATGCAATCAATGCACGTGTCACTTTGCGTGGTAGATATTTTCATCATGAGTGAGATTTTGTTTATATTTTGTTGGCCGATGTTGTAACGTCCCTGATTGTTGAACGTCAGGCTGGGGTTCGAATCTCGCTCCAATTCATGCGTTTTTTTGATCGCTGTAACCTCACTATCATTTTGAGCTAAGGAATGCGGTATTGGGTAGCCTATAGTTCTATATGCTGAGTCACCAGCAACCATTGCCTGGTCCTCCTTGTTCTTAGCTTGGGTGAAGAGTGGATTTGGTGCTTTCATGTTATATATGGTTAGTCTCTAGGGCATTGTCATTCTTGATAGGGAAAATTCACTCTCCCTTGCCTCAGTCAATCATGAGCGGCCTTTTAAACCTATTATGGAATACTGGAGACGCTATGAACAATTCAATACATAATTGCATGTGTATGCAGACCTAAAATGTCTTAAAACATAGAATAGGGAAAGGAAAGGAGCTAACTTGTGTATGAGTAATTATATATGAGATGGAAGGAAAATATTTATATGGGTTATACAGTAGTTAAAGTGATATTAGATTGAGATTTATATGATCATTATTTACATATATAAAAAAAGAGGTAATTTTGAAAGTAAAATGGGTGAAAAATAGTGCAAAAATCGAATATTCAGTTGAAAAAAAGTATACAGGATTTCAGTATAAACTACTGAAGAATTAATAGTGGATACAACATTAATCTCTGATATAAGGAAATATATTACTTGTTTATAGAGAATATAAATCATTCAATATTAAAAATCTGGTTGACAGAGAATAATTGTAAGTCATTATTGTTTTTTCATGTGTGTAATTCAATATATCACATATATATATATATATATATATATATATATATATATATATATATATATATATATATATATATATATATATATACGTATATATATATATATATATATATATATATATATTGTGATGGCTGGCTTTGACCACCACACAAAACACTACACTTATAAAACAGTATTCACCACCATAACGTACTAAGTCCACTAAAGGTGGAATAGTATCCAAACATTAATACGAGTGCAAAGTCAACTCAAGGGGACAAAGAAAATACCACAAAAATCTCCTTAATTTTAATACATAATATTTAGACAGAAATAACACCTGAACCACAATAATACATTAATAAATGATACACACTCAATCTTAACTCCCTGTAAAAGAAAACAATTATACAATTACGGAAAGGTCAGCAACACATGCATACTAAATGGAGAGAGGGTCCAGAAAGGAGAAGGCCAAAGAAAAGTGAGAACAACCTAACAAATACAAACTAAATATCCTTATCTAGTGGACGATGGCTGGTTTGATTGAAAGGCTTTCACAAGCTCCAGTAAGGACGTCAGCTGACAAGTCGTGATCGCGATACTTAAATAGGCATAAATATTATTACCTTGGGACAGAGAGGTCCCCTTGGCTTTTACTGAACCAAGGGCAGTAACAAAATGTTAAGATGAGACGTCTTGCTGCAGAGAAAGGATATCCAACACAAGCTCAATAGCTTCAAAATGTGGCTCTGCAAAGGCGTGGAATAATATAGATCCAAACACAAATGTCGTGCCCTACAAGGTTGGAGCCTCAGAAACACACTAAGGAACCATCCTCAAAAAAAGCCCCTCCAAAACTCCGTTCACGCAGGAGCGCAGCCACGTAATCCACACCACTTGAAAATATAAAACAGCCGTTAGTCCATTATAAACACTAACATAAACACCAGTGAAAAGACAAACTATCAAAAAAAATAAACAATAAGTCTACAATATATTAAACCTTATACTTCTATAAAAACTTAAATAATTTAGAAAAATAAAGCAATAATATTACACCTCCTCACCCAACCAAAAAAAAAAAAAAATTTCCAATTTTTTTTTTTTTTTCTAAAGTGATTTAAATTACAACATACAGGTTATCACATTATGAAATATTAAACCAACACTCAAAAATATTAAATATTAAACCAACACTCAAAAATAATTATTAAACAAATTGCAAAAACATGACAAACAAAAGGAAAGAGGGGGGCAAGTACCAAGGTTTGCAGCTCACAAGGATAGCAATATATAACCGATACTAAAAAAAATTTTAAACCTAAATTAATCACAAGTAAACTTTCCAAAACCAGAAAACCAAAACATCACCATCTGATAAATAGGTACCCAACCTAAAAATTTCACATCACTCATATCGTTAATAAACTTAATCAAAAGTCATTGCACTAACAACCGGATTCTGTATATATAGTCCAAAAGCTATAACCTTTTCCACACACAATACACTGTTCCTTTTCAGGGATACACCTCACTCACTATCAATAAATGTTGATCACAAAAACCACTGTCTATTTCAGTGTTATATATCACACTTATCACCATAGTGTCCAATACATACACACACACCGAACGACACAGAGAAGACCACCACAAGACTCCCCTGCGCAAACAAACAAACAAAATCGATGAGGCGTAATTATTAGCCTGAAAATACAGAATACCAGATTAGTGCCTATCTCTTTTCTTAGCTTATTATAAACCTTATCGTACCTGAAACCTCTAAACCTTAGTAGATTAACCTTAACTCAGTCTAGGGTACCACTCATACACCAGCCTGTAGCGCCTAAAAAACGGCTGTTGTGCTACAGACCCGTGAGCCCATGACCCATCTAATTAATCAATCATTAGAAAGTACCAGTGATCACCCTCACCTTTTAACCTTAAAGATCCCATATAATATACCCAGAACATTATAGCCTTCTGTAAACAAACCATGATTAATAAATCTTAAATATACATTTACTTCTACTCACTACGTGCCCACTTCAACAGCACACACACCATAATTAGAACGATACAGATACTACCTTTAATAACTGCATAGCCCTCTGTCAATCAACTAATATTCAACGCTGCGAGAGAGAAAATCGGCAACAATATTATCTTTTCCTGGGATGTGGGAAAATTCTAAATTCCACTCTTGCAGCATGAGACTCCACCTCATCAATCGTTGATTTTTATTTTTGTATCTGCTGATGAAGGTCAGGGGATTATGGTCTGTCAAGACCTTAATAGGTGTATCTGAGGAGGAGAGATAAACCTGAAAATGGTTAATAGCAAATACTAAAGCAAGAGTCTCTTTCTCCACAGTGGAATACCTACGTTGGGCGGAGGACAATTTTTTTGAAAAGAATGCGACAGGATGAGAAACTCCCTGCTCGTCATTCTGCAACAACACCGCTCCTACACCAACGTCACTTGCATCCGTGGCAAGAGAAAAAGGAAGGTCAAAATCAGGAGCTCTCAAGACAGGGAAATTAATTAAAATTCTTTTTCAGAGGGGGAGGGTATTGATGATAATTGTTTTAATGGATGTGAATGGCGGTCGGATAATAGAAAGTCTTTGGAAAAATTTTCGGGAGTAATTTCACATTTAGGTAAGGAAGAACAAAGGTCTTTGAAAAATTTAGTATCTAATTATAAAGAATTATTTTCGGATGTACCGGGTAGGACTTCGGTCCTTGAACATGATGTAGAGGTAGGTAGCGCCACTCCTGTGAAACAATCTCCTTACAGGTTGAATCCCTTCAAAAATGAGGTTGTAGCAAAGGAAGTGGATTATATGCTAAAACATGACCTAATTGAACCTAGTCAAAGTCCTTGGTCATCACCTGTTGTATTGGTAAAGAAATCCGACGGTGATTTCAGGTTATGTTTTGATTACCGTAAGTTGAATGAGTTATCTAAATCTGATTGTTATCCATTACCTCGAATTGAGGATTGTATTGATCGAATGGGGAAGGCCAAATACATTAGCAAATTCGATTTGTTGAAAGGTTATTGGCAAGTTCCTCTTTCAAAGCGGGCAAGGGCCCTGTCTGCTTTTGTAACACCACAGGGATTGTTTCAATGTAAAGTTATGCCGTTTGGTATGAAGAACGTGGCTGCTACCTTTCAGAGGTTAATGAATACTTTAGTCCATGGTTTAGAAGGATGTGTTGTGTATATTGATGATATTGTTATTTATAGCGATGATTGGGAAACCCATTTAAAACGTATTAGGGCACTATTTGAGGTGTTGAAAAAGGCAAATTTGGTAATTAATTTAAAGAAAAGCGATTTCGCAAAGGCGAAGGTGGTATATTTGGGTCATGAGGTTGGTAATGGTAAAGTTGCTCCTAAGCAGGCCAATATCGAAAGTATTGAAAATATGGTAGTCCCTAAATGTAGGAGGGATGTCCGAAGATTCCTTGGTTTGAGTGGGTACTACCGAAGGTTTGTTAGGAATTTTTCGGATATAGCCGATCCGTTAACAAATCTCTTGAGAAAGAATGTAGCATTTGTCTGGACGAATGAAACGCAAAGGGCTTTTGATAATTTAAAAAGAGTTTTAATTAATTTCCCTGTCTTGAGAGCTCCTGATTTTGACCTTCCTTTTTCT
>NC_090725.1:326136040-326138540 GCF_036898095.1 Palaemon carinicauda | reverse complement strand
TGAATAAAGAAGATATGGAATTATATCCCACACATTTAAAGGTGATAGTTTTTATTTCAACACACAAGTACTGTTATAAGTTAAAAATAAGCACCCACTGTATTCAATCAATACTATATCAATCAAAAATTCACATATATAAAAAGGGAAATTAATATATAAGAGAATAGAGCAATCTGATATAAGTAAAACATAAGTATTGATTAAAAAAAAATCTCTCATATGTGTCACCAATATTTGAAATAACAATATATAAATTTTATCACAAGAGAACCCAACACAACGTCTTTGGAGGCAGCAAAATATACGGATGCAGACACCACCCAAGAAAAGAAACCCAAATTGACATCAGGATAAATGTCTCGGGTGAGTTTCCCCATAAATTGGTCTCCGAGAAGATATGAATCTTATTAACATATTTATCACATTGAAGGAATGACTCTGTCCAAGGAAAAAATATGGCTGGCCTAGAAAGGACAATAAATATGCAAAAGCAGATGTTGGATACTGAGCGGGAATATATCACAGTAAAGTTTTTGCGACAAGCAATACAAGTTGTGGGTGATGGTATCTTAGGATGGGTAAACAAGAAACATTTTCTTTTATGTGTTCGTAATTGCATATTGGTAAAGGGCATTTAATATGGGCATAAAAAATCCACTCTTTATCCCTGTTGGGTTGTGGTGGTCTATGTGGTAACGTTCCTGGCTGGTGATCGCAAGTCTTGGGTTAGTCCTGCTCAAATTTGTTAGTTCCTTTAGCTGCCGCAACTTCACTATCCTTGAGCTAAGGATGAGTCATTTGTGGGAGCATATAGGTCTACCTACGGAGTCATCAGAAGCCACTGCCTGACCCTCCCTGATCCCAGTTTGGATGGAAAGGGGGCTTAGGTAGTCTCTAGAGCAAAGTCCTGCATATTTGGGCTATGACACTGTCCCTTACTTCTGTCATTCATGAGTGGCCTTTAAAGCCAAGCCTTTAATTAAAAAACATATAGGCATTAGGCATTTCACATGAACATCAAAAAACCACATTTTCTACTTGTAGTATAGTGGTATATCACTGGGTTAGCGTTGCTAGGTCCAGAATATGCATCATACTCTTTTTATTTTGAAGTGTTTATCCTTTTGTTATTTTCGAATTTTTTATAGTTTATATATGAAAAAAAAACTCTTTCATTATTGTTCTTAAAGTTCTCATATAGTTTTTTCCTTATTTCCTTTCATCACTTGGCTGTTTTCCCTATTGGGATCATGCTTTTCCAACTAGGGTTTTAGCTTAGTTTATAATAATAATAATAATAATAATAATAATGATAATAATAATAATAGTAATAATAATAATAATAATAATGATAATAATAATATTATCATCATAATAACTCCAGAACACCTGTTAAAATACCACTGCAGCTCGGAAACTCTTCTTCCAATCCGCGTGAACAAAAACCGCGCGGTATAAAACCGACCCTCTAAAGCTAGTGTTACCCCTGACTCTACCTCGCTTCAATGACCTTCTAAGCCTTTCCCAAAGCCATCCTCATAATCATCGATAATGATTCTTATATACCACCAGGATAAAACTCTTAATGCTTTGGGGTACTAGACTCGACGGCCATAAAGCTTGAAGATAATAGAATTTTCTAAGTCCTTTAATGTGAAACACTTCAACCACCGAAGGCTAACCCCAATGTTATGGTCCTCTGAGGTCTAGCACGACCTTATCGCCTCTTGCTTATGTGCCTAAGGGGATGTTTTTTTAAGGACATGGCTCTGAGGACAAGCTTTGTGGAGTACCTAGTAATCCGATCTTCAAGGTATTTTTTGTTTTTACACATTTTTCAAAGCTGGGATATCAGTGACTCTGGTTGTTGTGCCTGGTAAAATTTAACTATTATATATATATATATATATATATATATATATATATATATATATATATATATACATATATATATATATATATATATGTGTGTGTGTGTGTGTATATATATATATCTATATATCATATATTTATATATATATGTATATATATATATATATATATATATATATATATATATATATATATTATATATATATGTATATATATATGTATATATATATATATATATATATATATATATATATATATTTATATTATATATATTATATATATTATATATATATGTATATTATATATATGTTATATGTATATATATACATATAAATATTTATATGTTATATATATATATATATATATATATATATATATATATATATATATTTATATATAAATATATATATATATATACATATATATATTTATATGTTATATATATATATATATATATATATATATATATATATATATTTATATATATATATATATATATATAAATATATATATATATATATATATATATATATATATATATATATATATATATATATATATATATATATATATATATATTATATATATATAACATATAAATATATATATGTATATATATATATAT
>NC_090725.1:326126040-326131040 GCF_036898095.1 Palaemon carinicauda | reverse complement strand
TGCGCCACTGTTGGCGCATGCGCCATAGGTTGGCCACACCCTGGGCTTAGAGAGTAATCCTAAGGAAGTCCTGCTGTAAGGAACAGCTTTTAGTAGGGGAGGGATATCTTACTACATCTTACTTTTGATTATATCATTTCATAGTTTAATCTTCAAATTTATTTCAAGTTACACACATTGTTCTCCATATATTCATATTTCCTAATATCATATAACAGTCACTTCAAATAAATCTCTAATTTGAGTTTAGGTTACTGAAATTGGTCTCCAAATATTCGTATTTTCAAATTTCTGATAACAATTACTTCAAATTAATTTCCAATTTTACTCTAGAGTACATAAATTGGTGTCTAAATCTGGTTTTTTCTTCATAATTTTTCATGAAAATTACTTCAAATTAATCTTCAAATTTATTATAGGTTACATAAATTGGCATCTAATCATTCATATTGTGTAATCTTTTATACCTACTTCAAATTATTTTCAATTTGATTTTAGTTTGAATAAATTAGTCTAAATATTCAAATTCTGTAGTATCCATATACACTTACTACAAATTAATCTTTAATTTGACCTTAGGTTACATAAATAGGTCTAAACAACATCCGTGTTTTATAATTTCACATAAGTTTTGCACTAAATTAATTTTCAATTTGACTTCACATTACACAAAAATATTCTTAATGTATTACTAAGACCCCAATTTGACATCATTTACAATTAAATAGCACTGTTTTTCGTTTTACCTACAGAAGAAACAATATTTATAAGTCAATCTTATACCATATATTCAATTAATTATTCTGTTAAAAGTTCTGTGAGCTCTTAATGATGATTACCAGGTAACTTGATTACTATTACAAGGTTCGACACGGGAATACTTGCATCAATTATCTAGTTAATAGAGAAGTACTGTTGGGATTAGTTAAGTTTAATGGACTAGCAATGATGAAAGGAGAAAGGATTTCAATATCATTTAATAATGCATCATTCAGTACTAACTGGATTAATTAATTCAACGTAACATAGGGTATCTTTCAAAAGTGTACATAATGTACATCCTTTTTTCGACACCACACGACAAAGTCGCTATTATAGTTTTTCACTGTTGATTTTGAAGAGCTATGTTGAAAATTTGAGGTTTAAAGGTCGCTCATGAATGGCCGAGGCAAGTGACAGTGGACATTGCCCTAGCAAGCAGGACAATGCCCTGGAGACTGACCATATTTACATACGATCAGTACCGAAGCCCACTCTCCACCTAAGGTAGAAACAAGGACGGCCAGGCAGTGGCTGCTGATAACTCATCAGAATAGACCTAGAGGCTCCCTCAACCCGTCCCCCATCCTTAGCACACAAGGATGGTTGAGGCTACAACGACCATAGAAACTGATATATAATAGTATATATATATTTATATATATATATATATATATATGTTAATATATATATATGTGTATATGTGTGTGTGTATGTGTGTGCGTGTAGCCTATGTGTGTATATATATATATATATATATATATATATATATATATATATATATATATATATAGTATATATATATATATAATTGATTTTTTTATGTATATGTATATGTACTGTATATGTATATATATGGCCTTACACTTCATAACTTTAAAAGAATAAGTATATATTTTACCACACAGTAATTACAACAAAATAGTCCAACATCATTTTTGACACTCCAATCAAGTATCTCTTCTGAGTCTTCTCCCTTGGCTCAGTTGCAAAAGGTCAAGTCAAGAATACTTAAAAAGGTCGAATGTCTGATTTTGAGGCTGGTGACTCTTGTTACTTTTGTTTTATTTACTGCTGAGTTTTCCTATTTTTACTCGTTGCACGTTCTATGTAGTCTAAGGTAAATAAAAGAAGAAGTTGATTGCATTAAACTGTGTTGAATTAGTTGATGGAAGTAAAATAAGATATACATCCAGTGATTTAAAAACTTTTCTGATTTAATTTAATTTTTCTTTTCCTGTTTTCTTTATTTTTTTTATTTTTTTTACTCGTTATTTTTTTTTCTCTTCTACTGAATAACATCTTTGCATTTTACTATTGAAAATGTACCGTAAAAAAAGGTTAAAATCCTGGAAATTTTTTTGCCAAGCTTTTACCAATTTTAATAACGGATATATTGACGTAAAATAGTGATATTAAAGTCACCAACGCGTAAAAAGATAATAACCAAAGTAGGATGAAAAAAAATACGGTCGTATTTATTTCACTGAAACAACGGCTGAGAATAGTATACTATTACGGAAAACTTTCAATTGAAATGACTAGTTTATTTTAGCAGTGTAGTTAAGGTACATACTCAATATAAACACATAAAAAACACAGACATGTCCACATGTACCCTTCTTGCAGCCAATTTTGAGATTTAAAAACTTTTCTGACTTTGTTTATTTTTTCCTTCCCTGCTTTTCTTTACTCGTTATTAGCCTTAATCTTCCACTGAATTACATATATGCATTACACTATTAAAAATGTACCGTAAAGAAAGGTAAAAATTCTGGATTGATTGTTAACAGTCATTTACCACTTTTAAAAAAGGATATATTGACCTAAAGGAGTGATATTACGGTCACCACACCGTAAAATATAATAAATAAAGTTGGTTAACTTACGGTCGCCTGTATTTTACTGAAATACGGCTGAGAATAGTAATTTACGGAGAATTTACAATTTAATTTACGTTTTTTTTTCAAGCAGTGTAGGACAATTTATTTTAATTAGCATTTTCAATTAAAATTACGGTGTAGTTAGACAACATAAACATACATAAAAACCCAGACATGTCCACATATACCCTTCTTGCAGCCAATTTTGAAGTCAAATCAGGAAATACTGTAGAAAACCTTTCGGTCAATATTGGGAAGAAAATGGCCAAACCTATTCAACCACTTGTTGGGGAAAATCATTCCTCTACTTCAGTTTTATTGTTCGTTTCTCTAGTACTACCAAAATCAATTTCTCAGTTACTATTGGGTCAGCTTCTAAATAAATGATTATCGATTTTGTTTTACGAATTAAGTTAGATGCCTTATAAAAGGACGTTAAATATCCATAATAAGATAAGTCATTTTAAGTAAAAACTAATTTTTTATGTATAAGTGTAAAGGTAATAATTTACTTTTTTATGAAAGAGATTGATATGATTAATATAAATTAGATTAATATAACATTTTCAAACTTCCCTCGTATTTCATAGAACTATTTCGTAGGCCTATCTTATTTTCTTTTAACATTGAAAAAAACAATGGGTTATAATCTCATTAATGTTTTCTCATTTCTGGATATATTTATTGATGGGAAGTTTGTAGGAGTCTGTTTATCTACTGAGTCACCAAAAGCCATTGCCTGATCTCCCCTGGTCCCCTGATGATGAAGAGAGGGTATGGGAGATGATTGTATTTACATACGGTCAGTCTCAAAGTAGTTACTGTTTTGTCCCTTGCCTTCATGAGTCATGAGTGACCTTTAAACCTTTATTATTATTATTATTATTATTATTATTATTATTATTATTATTATTATTATTACTTTTATTAAAATTATTATTATTTTGATTATTACCTCCGCCAAGCGGCGGAGGTTATGTTTTCGGTTCGGTTTGTTTGTTTGTTTGTTTGTTTCTCTGTTTGTCTGTCTGTCTGTGGACAACGTAGAGGCCACATTTCTACACGGAATCACTTCAAACTTGGCCAAGTAGTTCCCCAATGTGTATGGAAGAACTGATTAAATTTTGGTCAAGGTCACCCCAAGGTCAAGGTCACAGGGGTCACTGGTGTCACTATGACATAAGTGGCCATATCAAGAGACAGAAATAAAGCACTGACTTTTGCATAAGCCAACAGGGAAGTCCTAGTCCAGGCGCAACCCATGGGTGATGTTCAAATTTATAAAGGTCAAAGGTCAAGGTCATATTGGTGCATTATATCAATGTCATATTAAGTATCAGTGGCAAATGAACAAAGATCACTTGAAGGTCAAAAGTCAAGCAGGTCACTTGAAGGTCAAGGTCACGTGAAGGTCAAGGTCACGTGAAGGTCAAGGTCACCTGAAGGTCAAGGTCACGTGAAGGTCAAGTACATTTGAAGATCAAGGTCACTTGAAGCCAAGGTCATGTGAAGGTCAAGGTCACGTGAAGGTCAAGGTCACTTGAAGGTCAAAAAAAAATAAAATCGAACACACCCACAAGAGCTTCCCAATGCTACCAACACACAAACAGTCAAAAGTCCTTCAACCTCAGTGTCAGGTAACTGCCAAGGCCATTGAATGGTTAAGCTAAATTAAAGGTCAAACGTTACTTGAAAGTCGAAGTCACATCAATTCATGATTCTAGGACATATGGCGCTCTAGGTCACCTTGGCGGAGGTATGTCCTCTACGAGGACCATGTCCGCGTTCAGGACTTGCTCACTTGTTATTATTATTATTATTATTATTATTATTATTATTCTTGTTGTTGTTGTTGTTGTTGTTGTTGTTGTTGTTGTTTTTGTTGTTGTGGTTGTGGTTGTGGGTTGCTTCTCTTATAATTGATATAATTTTTAATGTTATTTCTTATTATTGATAGTACTAGGATGGAGTAATGCACTACAGCAATTGGAAATTAGCTTATACCCTTATGTTATTGATCCCTTAAATCCTAATATCATAGCTGATCCATGAAAATATTATTTGATAAAAACGATCCAACTATATGGTTGATGAATTACAATATCCATATTTCCTCACAGTAATAACGATATTATTTAGCCAGTTAAACCGATCAAAATATTTACCAATAAGGAGATTGATAGTGTATTTTATTTATGATTAATGGCAGGATGGTTATTGGAGATTTGAAATTTGCATTAATAGTATCCAAGTATTTAACTCATCGCTTTACTTGAGCTTACTGAAAGCCAATCCCATTATTGTTAGTCCAAATATAGTTAGGCAATAATTTTAAAAGTTCCTAAAAGCCGGAGGATT
>NC_090725.1:326113540-326116040 GCF_036898095.1 Palaemon carinicauda | reverse complement strand
TATATGTATATGTATATGTATACTTATTTGTTTATATATACATATATATATATATACATATATATATATATATATATATATATATATATATATATATATATATATATATATATATATATGTATATGTATATGTATATGTATATGTATATAAATATATATATATATATATATATATATATATATATATATATATATATATATATATATATATGGCCTTACACTTCATAACTCGAAAAGAATAAGTATATATTCTACCACACAGTAATTGCAACAAAATGGTCCAACATCATTTTTGACACTCCAATAAAGTATCTCTTCTGAGTCTTCTCCCTTGGCTCAGTTGCAAAAGGTCAAGTCAAGAATACTTAAAAAGGTGGAATGTCTGATTTTTGGGGCTGGTGACTCTTGTTACTCTTGTTTTACTTACTGCTGAGTTTTCCTATTTTTAGTAGTTGCACGTTCTATGTAGTCTAAGGTAAATAGAAGAAGAAGTTGATTGCATTAAACTTGGATGAATTAGTTTAAGGAAGTAATTAAGATATACTTCCAGAAATTTAAAAACTTTTCTGATTTAGTTTATTTTTTCTTTTCCTCTTTTCTTTATTTTTTTTTTTTTTACTCATTAGCTTTTCTCTTGTTATGTATAACATCTTTGCAATACACTATTAAAAATTTACCGTAAATATGGGTAAAAATCCTGGAAAAAATTTTGCCAAGCTTTTACCAATTATATTAACGGGTATATTGATGTAAAATGTGATATTAAAGTCACCAACGCGTAAAAGATAATAACAAAGTAGGGTGAAAAGAAACGGTCGCATTTATTTCGTTTAATCACTGCTGAGAATAGTATACTTTTACGGAAAACTTTCAATTGAAATGACTAGTTTATTTTAGCAGTGTAGTTAAGGTACATACTCAGTATAAACACATAAAAACCCAGACATGTCCACATATACCCTTCTTGCAGCCAATTTTGAGATTTAAAAACTTTTCTGACTTTGTTTATTTTTTCCCTTCCCTGCTTTTCTTTACTCGTTATTAGCCTTAATCTTCCACTGAATTACATATACGCATTACAATACTAAAAATGTACCGTAAAGAAAGGTAAAAATCCTGGATTATTTGTTAACAGTCATTTACCACTTTTAAAAACGGATATATTGACCTAAAGGAGTGATATTGCGGTCACCACAACGTAAAATATAATAATAAAGTAGGATAAACTTACGGTCGCCTGTATTTTACTGAAATACGGCTGAGAATAGTAATATACGGAGAATTTACAATTTAAATTAATTTTTTTTCAAGCAGTGTAGGACAATTTATTTTAATTAGAATTTTCAATTAAAATTACAGTATAGTTAAGGTACATAGACAACATAAACATACATAAAAACCCAGACATGTCCACATAGACCCTTCTTGCAGCCAATTTTGAAGTAAAATCAGGAAATGCTGTAGAAAACCTTTCGGTCAATAAAAGGAAGGAAATGGCCAACACTTTTCAACCACTTGTTGGGAAAATCATTTCTCTACTCCAGTTTTATTATTAGTGTCTCTTTAGTGCTACGAGAATCCTTTTTTAGTTACTATTGGGTCGGATTCTAAATAAATGACTATCGATATTGTTTTACAAATTAAGTTAGATGTCTTATGAAAGGACGTTTGATATCCATAAGAAGATAAGTAATTTTAAGTAAAAAACTAACTTCTTATATGTGTAAGTGTGAAGGTCAATTCTCAAGGAAGACTTTTATCGTTTAATGTTTATCTTCTGCCATGATACCGCTGCTAATAATTTACTTTTTTATGAAATAGATTGATATGATTAATATAAATTAGATTAATATAATATTCTTAAACTTCCTTTGTATTTTATAGAACTATTTCGTAGACCTATCTTATTTTTTTTAACATTGAAAAAAAAAGTTATAATCTCATTAAAGCTATTTCTCATTTCTGGACATTTTTATTGATGGAAAATTTGTAGGAATCTGTTTATCTACTGAGTCACCAGCAGCCATTGCCTGATCTCCCCTGGTCCCCTGATGATGAAGAGAGGGTTTTTACAAAGTGGTTGCTGTTTTGTCCCTTACCTTCATGATTCATGAGTGACCTTTAAACTTTTGTTATCATTATTATTTGTATTATCATTGTCATTATCATTACCATTATTGTTATTGTTATTGTTATTGTTATTGTTATTATTTTTATTTTTGTTATTATTATAATTATTATTATTATTATTATTATTATTATTATTATTATTATTATTATTATTATTATTATTATTATTGTTGTTGTTGTTGTTGTTGTTGTTGTTGTGGTTACTACTCCTATAATTGTTATAATTTTTAATATTATTTCATATTATTGATATTATTAGGATGGAGTAATGCATTATAGCTATTGTAAATTAGCTCATACCCTAATGTTATTGATCCCTTAAATCCTAATTTCATAACTCATCCATGAAAATATTATTTGATAAAAACGA
>NC_090725.1:326103540-326108540 GCF_036898095.1 Palaemon carinicauda | reverse complement strand
TTCATTATGGTTTTGTGACGGGCCGAGAGAGGGTTGTGAACTCAAAGGCAGGAAGCAATCAACTGAGTACTTTATTAAGGAACACTCTCCTTTATATACAAAACCTCAAGGCAACAGGACATAACATGTTCGAGAGACAGACAATGTTACAGAGCAAAACCAGAGACATGATTATTCAGGTTCTTTTTAGTGCGAGGGAAGAGCGCAGATACAAGCATAATATATACAAAATAATTTATGTACGATCGTGTGACACACGGTTGGTACATGGCTCCCCCCCTAAAAATGACATACTGTACATGTTAAATAGGGCGCCCTGATCTAGAGAGGCGAACTGTAGGCGGGTCATCTGGCAGAAGATAAGCAGGTTTTAGACGATCAATGGAGACCCAGTCTTCTTTGCCCCGAATGTTTAGGAGGAATGCTTTCGGACTGCGTCGGATCACACGGAAAGGGCCTGTGTAAGGGGGCGGGTAGTGGTGGCTTGCTGGTGTCGTTGCGCAGGAAGACGTGGGTTGCAGAGTGCAAGTCCGTTGGTATGTGATGCTTCGCTGGGGGCTTGTAAGTCTGGCGGCACGGAGTAAATTTTCCCATGACGTGACGTATGCGCTGGAGATCGTCGGAGGAGGTTGTAGAGGGAAAAAATTCGGCAGGGACGACCAACGGGTCGCCATACACCATTTCAGCTGCCGAGACGTCGAGGGCGTCTTTAGGAGTGGTCCTTAGTCCAAGGAGGACCCAGGGAAGCTGAGTAAACCAGTTGCAATCCTTGCAGCGGGACATCAAAGCTCCTTTGAGGGTGCGATGAAAACGTTCAACCATTCCATTGGCAGAGGGGGTTGTAGGCCGTTGTCTGATGTAGGGTGATGCCCAGGAGATTCGCTAATGACGTCCACAATTGAGAGGTGAAAGTGGTTCCCCTGTCAGAAGTAATATGCTCAGGGATACCGAATCTTGAAATCCATCCTGAGAGTAAGGCAGATGTACATGAGGCGGACGTTGCAGTTTCCATGGGAATGGCTTCAGGCCAACGAGTGGAGCGGTCGATAACGGTAAACAGGTAAGGATGTCCTTCTGATGTGGGTAGGGGGCCTACAACGTCGACGTGAATGTGTGCGAAACGACGCTGAGGTTGAGGAAAGGTGCCCACTCCTGAATCCGTGTGTCGATGTACTTTGGAAGTTTGGCAAGAAGTACAGGCACGGACCCAATCCTTAACATCCTTAGAAATGCCGTGCCAAATGAACTTTGTCTTCAGCAGCTGTGCAGTAGAAGGCACGAGGGATGTGAAAGGCCGTGAATGAAATCAAACACCTGTCGGCGCATGGGAGCAGGAATCCAAGGTCGCGGTCTACCAGTACTGACATCACAGAGGAGGGTGGTATTAGAGTCTTCGAGGGGGAAGTCTT
The DNA here is from genome assembly GCF_036898095.1 of Palaemon carinicauda. Classification (NCBI taxonomy): domain Eukaryota; kingdom Metazoa; phylum Arthropoda; class Malacostraca; order Decapoda; family Palaemonidae; genus Palaemon; species Palaemon carinicauda. Next base: position 326,107,131 of record NC_090725.1, on the reverse strand, counting down.
CCCAACGGAGGGTCGTGCAGGATGTCCTACAAGCTTTATATTCTGGATCCTGTCATTGGGCTTCAGCCAGGGCGTTGTAATCCAATCCCAGTTGAACGGCAGCCAACGTGTTTCTTGACAGGGCATCGGCAACGGGATTCATTTTCCCAGGGACGTATTGAAGGGTGCAATTGTATTCAGACATGGCGGAGAGATGTCGGCGTTGACGGGCGGACCAGGCGTCATACTGTCGAGTGAAGGCGTGCACCAGAAGCATGTGGTCTGTGCGAATGACGAAGGGCGTACCTTCTAAGAAATGGCGAAAGTGACGGACAGCCGAGTGCACCACCAGCAATACTCGAACGAAGGTAGAATAACCCGATTCTGCCTTGGATAGTTCTCTTCTGAAGAAGGCCAATGGGCGGAGCGAGCCTTTGACCACCTGCTCGAGTACTGCACCAATAGCGACGTCGCTGGCATCGGTGGAGAGAAGGAGAGGGGCGTGTGGGATAGGAAAAGTGAGAGCCGCAGCAGTTGATAGGGCCTTCTTTGCATTGCAGAAGGCTGCTTCTTGAAGGGGACCCTACTTCAGGTCCTTTGGCTTGCCCTTGAGGGAGGCGTAGAGGGGAGCAAGAGTGGCGGCAATGGCTGGCAGAAAATGGTGATAATAGTTGATCATGCCCAAGAATTCCTGCAGAGCTTTGACGGTCGAGGGTTGCGGGGAAGTTCTGAACGGCTGCTACCTTCTCAGGGAGGGGATGGACTCCTTCAGGAGTGATATGGTGCCCTAAGAACGACACTTCGTTGGCGCCGAAGGTACACTTGTCGTACCGGACTACAAGGCCGTTTTGTTGCAGGCGGTCGAGCACGATGCGCAGGTGACGGAGGTGTTCCTCTTTTGAGGAGGAGAACACAAGTATGTCGTCCACATAACATACACAGAAAGGGAGGTCCCCTAAGATGCCATCCATGAGACGTTGAAACGTTGCCCCAGCATTACGAAGGCCAAAACAGGAGTAATTGAAGGTGTATGTACCAAACGGAGTGGTGATGGCGGTCTTGGGGATGTCTTCTGGGTTCATAGGCACCTGATAATACCCATTCAGGAGGTCGAGCGTAGAGAAAACCTTCGCTTTGTGCAGGTAGGAGGTCACGTCGGCAATGTTTGGGAGGGGGTAGTGATCCGGTTCTGTTTGCATGTTAAGGCGCCTGTAATCCCCACACGGACGGAGGGAGCCGTCTTTCTTCAGAACGATGTGTAAGGGTGACGACCATGGGCCGGAGGCCTTTTGGCAAAGGCCCATTTCCTCGATTTCGGCGAACGTCTGTTTGGCGGCTGCCAATCGTTCCGGTGCCAGACGTCTGAATTTTGCGAAGGTTGGGGGTCCCGTCGTCTTGATATGGTGATAAATACCGTGCTTGGCAGGAACCGTGGATGTTTGGCGAAGTTCTGGACGGAAAACTTCTGGGTACGACGTGAGGAGGTGGGCGTAGGCATCCGTAGGTGCGCTGATGTGGAGAGCGAGGTTAGAGGGGGGCGGGTTGAAGAGGTGTCGACAAGTACGAGTCTGCGTTGACCAATCGTTGGTGGGCGACATCGACCAGAAGGTGGAAATGAGAGGAAATCCGCACCGAGGATTGGCATTGTGACGTCAGCAACGAGAAACTTCCAATTCTATTTTCCGTTTCCGAACGATAATGTGAGGTTCTCGTAACCGTAGGTGGGTATCGCAGATCCGTTGGCAGCTACCAATGGGACGTCGGCATATGTAGACAGACTACGTAGTGCCTTGAAGAGTTTCCTTGGCAAAAGAGAACGACAAGCACCCGTGTCTACCAAAAATCGCACGCCCGTTCCTGCATCCTGTAAAAAGAAAAGATTAGAAACACGGGAGGCCACCGCCACAAGCGATGGCCTACTTACACGTTTTTTGGCCAATGACAATCCTTGGCACATTTCTTCGCGGTTGCTCCGAATCTGAAGTGGTAGTAGCAAAACTGCGGCGGATGGGAGGTAGTAAGTGGCTGTAGAAGTCGTTCGTTGGGGCGCGAGCGATTGGTGGGTGGTGGGCGGCTTTGTCGCTGCTTCGGCACGTCACGGGGTAGGCGTGTATGTCCTACGGAATTCATGTCAGCTTCAGTTGACGTTGAATAGGCATCCTCTTCGTCAGGGGTGGAGGCGTTTATGGAGGTCTTGAAGTGGCTGTCCATAAGGGCGTCGGCTTTGGTCATCAAGTCCTTTTTGGGTAAATTATCGACATCGGGTATGGCAGCGCGTACAGGTTCGGGTAAACGGCGTATCCAAAGGGCACGAAGTAGGTTCACCTTACGAGGAGGGCCGTCTGCGGCAGGTTGAAGGCAAGCGATACTGGTCATTTCCCTGAGGGCAAGCGAAGCCCTTTGGTCCCCTAACGGTTGTTGCGAGAGCTGAAAAAGCTTTGCTATACGGGCGGCTGGCGACGGCGAGTACTGCTGCAGAAGGTATGTTTTGAGGGCGTCATACGCTATTGGGGTGTCTCCTTGTTCACAAAGCCAGTCGGATATTTCTGGGAAGGTGTCCTCGGGTATCGCCGCGAGAACATAATCCGCTTTGGTGGTTGAGCGAGTCACGCCCCTGATACGAAACTGGACTTCTGCAAGCTGAAACCAAGCAAAAGCCTCTCCGCTGGCAAACGATGAAAGTTTGAATGGAGCGGCTGCAGCACCAGCTGCCATAGAGTTTGCCATAGTACCAACGATGAACGGGCGAGGGTGGGGGGGTGGAAGGCGGTGGAAGCGAGTCGACTTCCGGGGTCACCAATGTGACGGGCCGAGAGAGGGTTGTGAACTCAAAAGCAGGATGCAATCAACTGAGTACTTTATTAATGAATACTCTCTTTTATTTACAAAACCTCAAGGCAACAGGACATAACATGTTCGAGAGACAGACAATGTTACAAAGCAAAACCGGAGACATGATTATTCAGGTTCTTTTTAGTGCGAGGGAAGAGCGCAGATACAAGCATAATATATACAAAATAATTTATGTACGATCGTGTGACACACGGTTGGTACAGTTTCTTCAGTGTCACTTCCCCTCTGATACTCAAACGCGCATACAAATAAACTTTCTCTCTCTCTCTCTCTCTCTCTCTCTCTCTCTCTCTCTCTCTCTCTCTCTCTCTCTCTCTCTCTCTCTCTCTCTCTCAAAAATACAATTCATGAATTCATCAAGCGATTATATATTTCCATTTAAATCTCTCTCTCTCTCTCTCTCTCTCTCTCTCTCTCTCTCTCTCTCTCTCTCTCTCTCAACCATCGACACTCAATTCAACTAGCTGAAATACTGTAGACATCAGAGAAAACTGCCAAATACAATAACTTACTGATAATAGCCAAAACGGTTAACAGATATTTCACAGTTATCTACCGTGCAGTCTGCCATGCTATCTCGGTCATATATTGATAGCACAGGACACCAAATGTGTTCCGTGACCACATGAAAGCCAAGGGTGATATACAACAAAGCTGGAACGATTTAACTCTTTGTGTATCAAATTGAAAAAAGAATGAATGAAATCAATGCGCGTGTCACTTTGCGTGGTAGATATTTTTAATATGAGTGAGATTTTG
>NC_090725.1:326096040-326098540 GCF_036898095.1 Palaemon carinicauda | reverse complement strand
TATATATATATTTATTTATACATATATATATATATACATATATATATACATATATATATATATATGTATATATATATATATATATATATATATATATATATATATATATATATATATATATGTGTGTGTGTGTGTATGTGTGTGTGTATTTATATGGCCTTACACTTCACAACTGGAAAAGAATAAGTATGTATTCTACCACACAGTAATTGCAACAAAATGGTCCAGCATCATTTTTGACACTCCAATAAAGTATGTCTTCTGAGTCTTCTCCCTTGGCTCAGTTGCAAAAGGTCAAGTCAAGAATACTTGAAAAGGTCGAATGTCTGATTTTTTGGGCTGGTGACTCTTGTTAATTTAGTTTTATTTACTTCTGAGTTTTCCTATTTTTACTCGTTGCACGTTCTATGTAGTCTAAGGCAAACAAAAGAAGTATATTGAATTTAACTTGGATGAATTAGTTGATGGAAGTAATTAAGATATACCTCCAGTGATTTAAAAACTTTTCTGATTTTGTGAATTTTTTCTTTTCTTGTTTTCTTTATTATTTTTTTTAATCGTTATTTGCTTTTCTCTTCTACTGAATAACATCTTTGCATTACACTATTAAAAATGTACCGTAAAGAAGGGTAAAAATCCTGGAAAAAAAATTTGCTAAGCTTTTACCAATTTTAATAACGGATATATCGATGTAAAATGTGATATTAAAGTCACCAATGCGTAAAAGATAATAACAAAGTAGGATGAAAAATACGGTTGCATTTATTTCACTGAAACACAGATGAGAACAGTATAGTTTTACGAAGAATTCTTAAATGAAATTAGTTTAATATATATATATATATATACATTATATATATATATATATATATATATATATATATATATATATATATATATATATATATATATATATATATATATATATATATATATATATGCAGAAGAACCACAGGGAAAATGAAAATACTGAATATACACTTAAGTCCTGACTAGTTTCGTGATACTTCCTCAGAGGACTGATTTATTGAGAGAGTTTTCTTACAATTTATAGGGAAAGTAAAAGTACGAACATACATATAGAGATTTAGAGAACAAAGACACTCCATTACCCGCTACCTGGGGTTTACTCAGGTGTTGAGTAGGAGGAGTCCCCAAGCTCGTTAGACACCTGCTAAAAAGGGTCATTTCTAGTGGCGGGTATATTCTTGTTTTCTTCTTTTTTTACTTTCAGTACAGTTTATTTATATGTCAATGCGGTAGCCTTATCTATATAAATACATAAGCAAAACATACACAAACATACAAATATATATACATATATATATATATATATATATATATATATATATATATATATATATATATATATATATATATACATATATATACATATATATACATAATATATATATATATATATATATATATATATATATATATATATACATATACATACATACAGATACAAATACATATACATATATACATAAATACATACACATACACATACATATACATACACATACATATATACATATATATACACCTACATATATACATATATACATATATACACATGCATACATATGCATATATACATTTATATGTATACAACATTAATATCATAAACATATAATCATGTATATATCAATACTTATATCTAGCATAACACTATATAGTGCCAATATACTTATGCATACTATATAAAATAATTGTTTCCTTTAATGAATGGTAGCTTAGGTCTAAATATTAATTTCACACCGACGTTAATTATTCACAATACATATGTTCGTACTTTGCTTTCCCTATAAATTGTAAGAAAACTCTCTCAATAAATCAGTCCTCTGAGGAAGTATCACGAAACTAGTCAGGATTTAAGTGTATATTCCGTATTTTCATTTTCCCTGTGGTTCTTCTGCATCTGAGCATCACGTTTTCTGTGATTTTTACGCATATATATATATATATATATATATATATATATATATATATATATATATATATATATATATATATGTATATATATATATACATGTATACATGTATACATGTATATATATATATATATATATATATATATATATATATATATATATATATATATATATATATATATATCTATACATATATATGTATATATATATATATATATGTATGTATGTATGTATGTACATACATACATACATATATATATATATATATATATATATATATATATATATATATATATATATATATATATATATATATAGGTATACTATTTTTTTTCCTTTTTTTTCAACAGTGTAGATCAGTTTAGTTTACAGATAATTTTCAATTAAAATTACGGTGTAGTTAAGGTACATACTCAATATCAGCATAGAGGAAACACTAAACATATACACATATGCCCTTCTTGCAGCCAATTTTGAAGTAAAATCAGGAAATACTATAGAAAATCTTTTCGGTCAATATGGGGAAGGAAATGGCCAAACATTTTCAACCACTTGTTGGGAAA
>NC_090725.1:326092948-326095540 GCF_036898095.1 Palaemon carinicauda | reverse complement strand
ATAGTTGATCATGCCCAAGAATTCCTGCAGAGCTTTGACGGTCAAGGGCGTGGGGAAATTCTGAACGGCGGCTACCTTCTCAGGGAGGGGATGGACTCCTTCAGGAGAGATACGGTGCCCTAAGAACGACACTTCGTTGGCGCCAAAGGTACACTTGTCGTACCAGACTATAAGGTCGTTTTGTTGCAAGCGGTCGAGCACGATGCGCAGGTGACGGAGGTGTTCTTCTTTTGAGGAGGAGAACACAAGTATGTCGTCCACATAACATACACAGAAAGGGAGGTCCCCTAAGATGCCATCCATGAGACGTTGAAACATTGCCCCAGCATTACGAAGGCCAAAACAGGAGTAATTGAAGGTGTATGTGCCAAACGTAGTGGTGATGGCGGTCTTGGGGATGTCTTCCGGGTTCATAGGCACCTGATAATACCCCTTCAGGAGATCGAGCGTAGAGAAAACCTTCGCTTTGTGCAGGTAGGAGGTTACATCAGCAATGTTTGGGAGGGGGTAGTGATCCGGTTCTGTTTGCATGTTCAGGCGCCTGTAATCCCCGCACGGACTGAGGGAGCCGTCTTTCTTCAGAACGATGTGTAAGGGTGACGACATGGGCTGGAGGCCTTTTGGCAAAGGCCCATTTTCTCCATTTCGGCGAACGTCTGTTTGGCGGCTGCCAATCGTTCCGGTGCTAGACGTCTGAATTTTGTGAAGACTGGGGGTCCCATCGTCTTGATATGGTGATAAATACCATGCTTGGCAGGAACCGTGGGCGTTTGGCGAAGTTCTGGACGGAAAACTTCCGGGTACGACGTTAGGAGGTGGGCGTAGGCATCCATGGGTGCGCTGATGTGGAGAGCGAGGTTAGAGGGGGCGGGTTGAAGAGGTGTCGACAAGTACGAGTCTGCGTTGACCAATCGTCGGTGGGCGACATCGACCAGAAGGTGGAAATGAGAGAGGAAATCTGCACCGAGGATTGGCATTGTGACATCAGCAACGAGAAACTTCCAATTGAATTTACTGTTTCCGAACGATAATGTGAGGTTCTCGTAACCGTAGGTGGGTATCGCAGATCCGTTGGCAGATACCAAGTGGACGTCAGCAGATGTAGATAGACTACGTTGTGCCTTGAAGAGTTTCCTTGGCAAAAGAAAACGACAAGCACCCGTGTCTACCAAAAATCGCACGCCCGTTCCTGCATCCTGTAAAAAGAAAAGATTAGAAACATGGGAGGCCACCGCCACAAGTGATGGCCTACTTACACCGTTTTTTGGCCACTGACAATCTTTGGCACATTTCTTCGCGGTTGCCCTGAATCTGAAGTGGTAGTAGCGAAACTGCGGCGGATGGGAGGTAGAAAGTGGCTGTAGAAGTCGTTCGTTGGGGCACGAGCGATTGGTGGGTGGTGGGCGGCTTTGTCGCCGCTTCGGCACGTCACGGGGTAGGCGTGTATGTCCTACGGCATTCATGTCAGCTTCGGTTGACGTTGAATAGGCATCCTCGTCGTCAGGGGTGGAGGCGTTGATGGAGGTCTTGAAGTGGCTGTCCATAAGGGCGTCGGCTTTGGTCATCAAGTCCTTTATGGGTAAACTATCGACATCGGGTATGGCAGCGCGCACAGGTTCAGGTAAAACGGCGTATCCAAAGGGCACGGAGTAGGTTCACCTCACGAGGAGAGCCGTCTGCGGCAGGTTGAAGGCGAGCGATACTGGTCATTTCCCTGAGGGCAAGCGAAGCCCTTTGGTCCCCCAACGGTTGTTGCGAGAGCTGAAAAAGCTTTGCTATACGGGCGGCTGGCGACGGCGAGTACTGCTGCAGAAGTTATGATTTGAGGGCGTCATACGCTATTGGGGTGTCTCCTTGTTCACAAAGCCAGTCGGATATTTCTGGGAAGGTGTCCTCGGGTATCGCCGCGAGAACATAATCCGCTTTGGTGGTTGAGCGAGTCACGCCCCCTGATACGAAACTGGACTTCTGCGCGCTGAAACCAAGCAAACGCCTCTCCGCTGGCAAACGATGAAAGTTTGAATGGCGCGGCCGCAACACCAACTGCCGTAGAGTCCGCCATAGTACCAACGATGAAGGGGCGAGGGGGTGGGGGTGGAAGGCGGTGGGAGCGAGTGGACTTTCGGGGTCACCAATGTGACAGGCCGAGAGAGGATGTGAACTCAAAGGCAGATTGGAAACGACTGAGTTATTTATTAAGGAACACTCTTCTTTATATACAAAACCTCAAGGCAACAGGACATGACCTGTTCGAGAGACAGATAATGTTACTGAGCAAAACGGAGACATGATCATTCAGGTTCTTTTTAGTGCGAGGGAAGAGCGCAGATACAACCATAATATATACAAAATAATTATGTACAATTGTGTGACACACGGTTGGTACAAAAGGCTTAAACGTTTAAAAGCCTCTCATAAATAGGAGAGGCAAAGGGAAGCAACATGGCCTTAGTAAGCAAGACAATGCCTTAGAGACTGTACATATATCATATGATCATCGGCTCAGCCCCTTCTACACCCATGCAAGGAGCAGGAAGATCCAGGTAATAGCTGGTGATATCTCAGCAGGTACACCTATAGGCTCCACAAAAC
>NC_090725.1:326082948-326085448 GCF_036898095.1 Palaemon carinicauda | reverse complement strand
ATATGTATATATGTATATATATATATATATATACAGTAAATGTATATATATATATATATATATACATATATATATATACAGTATATATATATATATATATATATACATATACATATACATATACATATATATATATATATATATACATACAGTAAATGTATATATATATATATATATATATAAAGTTAAGCTCGATTTAACGTTTCTCAAAATTACATACTATTTCTCTTCCCGTTAAAAAAAGACGAAAAAACTGCATTTTGGAATGAGTATTTATGAAAATAAATGTTAACAATATATTTACGATTGAAATATTTAGTGATAGTAGCATCGCCCACCCCCCAAAAAGCAAAAATCTTTATAGTTAACTCCGATAGAATGTTGCTCAAAATTGTATACTATTTTGATATAAAAGGGGGACTATAAAATAATTTAAAAAGAATATTCACAAAAAATATATGAGTATTATTAGCTGTAATATTTTGTGATTATATCACCATGAAAAGCAAACATCTTATAAAAAGTTAGCTCGATGAAACCTTTCTCAAAATTACATACTATTTTTTCCCGTTTGAAAAAAAAAAAAAAACCTACATTGTTAAGAAATGGAAACATGAAAAAAAAGGTGAAATTTTTCATGTAATTTTTGTGTTCTCTTTCGGAACTCCTACAAAGACAGGAGAACAAAGGACTGGAGAAGGGGTAATATTGGCAGAGGGTGTATGTAGGGCAAAAAAAAAAAAAAAAAAAATCTCTCTCCTCCTGTGACAGGATTAGATTTCAAAAGATATAACAGTATTACGTTTTATATAAGCTTCCATGAGCACCAAAGAATTTGTGTACACAGTAGAATTTTCATTTTACGAGGCAATTTCATCTCCTCTATTTAGCAAGAGAGAGAGAGAGAGAGAGAGAGAGAGAGAGAGAGAGATTGTAAGATGAAACTTTTTAGTGATAGAGAAATAAAATGGCTTAAACATTTTTGTATATAACGGATGCATTCATCATGCATACATATACATACCAAGGCACTTCCCCCAATTTTAAGGGGTAGCCGACATTAAACAAATGAAACAGAAAAGGGGACCTCTCCTCTTTGCCTTCCTCCCAGCCTGATAAGGGACTCAACCGAGTTCAGCTGGTACTTCTAGGGGTGCCAAAGCCCACCCTCCCCCGTTATCCACCACAGATGAATCTTTATAACAGTGAATCCCTTACTGCTACTACCTTTGAGGTCATCCAAGGCACCGGAGGAAGCAGCAGGGCCTACCTGAACTCCGTCACAATCGCTCGCTATTCATTCCTATTTCTAGCATGCTCTCTTGCCTCTCTCTCTCTCTCTCTCTCACATCTATCCTCCTATCACCCAGAGCTTCCTTCACTCCATCCATCCACCCAAACCTTGGCCTTCCTCTTGTACTTCTCTCATCAACTCTTGCATTCATCACCTTCTTTAGCAGACAGCCATTTTACATTCTCTCAACATGGTGAAACCACCTCAACACATTCATATCCAATCAAGCGGCTAACTCATTTCTTACACCCGTTCTCAACCTCACTACTTCGTTCCTAACCCTATCTACTCGAGATACACCAGCCATACTCCTTAGACATTTCATCTCAAACGCATTCAATTTCTGTACCTTGGTCACTTTCATTCCCCACAACTCCGATCCATACATCACAGTTGGTACAATCACTTTCTCTTACAGAACTCTCTTTTCATTCATGCCCAAACCTCTATTTTTTACTACGCCCTTAACTGCTCTCAACACTTTGCATCCTTCATTCACTCTCTGACGTACATCTGCTTCCACTCCACCATTTGCTGCAACAGCAGACCCCAAGTACTTAAATTGATCCACCTCCTCAAGTAACTCTCCATTCAACATGACATTCAACCTCGCATCACCTTCCCTTCTCGTACATCTCATACCTTACTCTTACCCACATTAATTCTCAACTTCCTTCTCTCAAACGCCCTTCCAAAATCTGTCACTAATCGGCCAAGCTTCTCTTCCGCTTTTGTAACTAGTACAGTATGATCCGCAAACAACAACTGATTTACCTCCCATTCATGGTCATTCTCGTCTACCAGTTTCAATCCTCGTTCAAGCACTCGAGCATTCACCTCTCTCACCACTTCATCAACATTTAAGTTGAGCAACCAAGACGACATCACACATTCATGTCTCAACCCCGCTCTCACCGGAAACCAATTGCTCACTTCATTTCCTATCCTAACACATGCTTTACTACCTTTGTAGAAAATTTTCACTGCTTACAACAACCTTCCACCAACTCCATATAAAACCTCATCATATTCCACATTTCTTCCCTATCAACTATATCATGCGCTTTCTCCAGATCCATAAACGCAACATACACCTCCTTACCTTTTGCTAAATATTTCTCGCATATCTGCCTAACTATAAACATCTGATTCATACAACCCCTACCTCTTCTAAAACCACCCTGTAATTCTAAGAATGCTTTCTCT
>NC_090725.1:326077948-326080448 GCF_036898095.1 Palaemon carinicauda | reverse complement strand
TAATCCTATTCAAGAAACGAAATCGGAGGATATAAGTATAAAAAAAGAGAAAATAGACCTATCGGTTAAGGCTAAAATGTAATATTATTTTATCCTTAAGTATATTATTTAAAAAAAAAAAAAAACCCAAAAAAAACCCTCTTACGAGATTATATCGGATTGCTTACATCGGATTGCTTAAGACAAACTACTATCATCCTTTTATGGTCTATAGATTAAATAATTTTTTTTTCTCTGGAACAATTACCTCACTATTTCCCCAAATATGTGTTCAACTGTAATATTGAATATATCTATTTACCTGTCCATTTAATCCGAGCAAAGGATTTCTTCTATTGCTTTATTTAATATTACTATACATAGAACACACACACATTATATATATATATATATATATATATATATATAGACATAATCATTTGTAATTTATTACAATAACTTTCTATATATTATCTGAATGAATAATAAAAATAACAAATGTTAGGAATAGTAAGTTTTGACATCATTTTTTTAAAAATAATTTTCCATGAGAAACTTTTCAAAAAGTTCCAATATTATTTTCATAAATTAGGAAGACTTAGGCAATGATAGTCAAGCCAAAAAGAAGGAGAGAGAGAGAGAGAGAGAGAGAGAGAGAGAGAGAGAGAGAGGGGGGGGTTTGTAGCGTATATTATGAATATTTACTAAACAAATAGTGAACGACAAAATCTTTTTAATATAATTATAGATAATATTTATACATCTACCAGTCATATGAAATCTGTGAACACTTATTTTTCTCTAAGTAGTTTCTTGAAAAGTCATTAAAAAGTGACATATTTTCTTTTGATGTTGTTAATAGTTTATATATAACATATCTGTTTTGACGTTGTTACTTATTTCAGAATGATTTATTGTTAATTTGTTCTCTTCATTTATTTATTTCCTTATTTCCTTTCCTCACTGGGCTATTTTTCCCTGTTGGAGCCCCTGGGCTTATAGCATCTTCCTTTTCCCACTAGGGTTGTAGCTTGGATAGTAATAATAATAATAATAATAATAATAATAATAATAATAATAATAATAATAATAATAATAATAATAATATTTACCTGTGATATTTAACTAGAAAATTTACAAATAACTAATAATTGTTTCCAATATCATTGCAACTATAATAAACACAATAATTGTTAACAAGATAATTACCTGAGTAACTTTATACACAATAATAACGAACTTAATCTAACAGATGTCCACCTGTTTCAAATGATGACTTTAGATAATATGAAATCAGAAAAAATATATATATTTCTATGATATGACTTTCTTTGGTTACTTTTTTTATGTCAATCGATACTGGTTGCTTACTAAAGAGGTCTTGCATGAGAATATAAATTATTCCGATGAGTCAGCTCGTTAAATGGAGTATGATCGTAAAATTGAGGAAACGTCAGTAAAGTTTGAGGAGGGACCAGCTGACGGTCGTGGGAGTTTGGAGGACAAGGTATGCCCTGTTTAGAGAAGAGTCTTCAGGCAATAACTATGCTGTAGTTTGTATGCAGAGAGAGAGAGAGAGAGAGAGAGAGAGAGAGAGTTTTCTGATAAGACAATATTCTTTTGAGAGAGAGAGAGAGAGAGAGAGAGAGAGAGAGAGAGAGAGAGTTATCTGATAAGACAGTATTCCTTTGATAGAGAGAGAGGAGAGAGAGAGAGAGAGAGAGAGAGAGAAGTCATCTAAATAAAAACATGCATTCACACATTGTCCTCAATTTTGGTTACTAACATATGTATTAAGATAAGATTCACCTTCATCAGCTGAAATTTAATTCTCTAATAATAAATTTACAAAAATATAGAAAAAAAAGGAATTAAATTGACTTATGACTTTGATAATAAGTTTGTCAAAAAAATAGATTAACTATTTTTAAAATCCTCATCAAGTCCCATGAAGTCAGTATTAGTTCATAGGGTAATGTGATATATAAGACTATAACAATAATATCAATAGAATATTATTCAATTTTATACACTTAAATATTAGCTCTGAAAGAAAAAAAAAGAAAATTTCTGGCATAAATATAGCCAGATATTTACCGTTTAAAAACGGATATATTGACGTAAATGAGTGATATTACGATCAACAGCCTGTAAAAGATGATAACAAAGCATGATAAAATTACGCACGCCTGTATTTTAATGAAATACGGCTGAGTACAGTATATTTTTACAAAGAATTTCCGATTAAAATTACGTTTTTTCTTAACAGTGTAGGTCATGTATTTACTTTTAGCTATCAACATTTAGATAAAATATCTGATGTCAAAAAAAATTCATTTCTATTATATTACTTTTCAAGGTCACTTATTTATGCACATTGATATGTACCAGGATTTTGCAAAAGAACATAGATTATTCCCATGAGTCAGCTCGTTAAATCGAGTGTGCTCGTAAAATTGAGGGAACGTCAGTAAACCTTTAGAAGGGACCAGATGACGGTAGAAGGACCTTGAAGGACAAT
>NC_090725.1:326055448-326067948 GCF_036898095.1 Palaemon carinicauda | reverse complement strand
TCACAAAAAATATTTCCTCGGGTAACCATCGTTAGTTCAATTACATTTGGGGGGACTTGGGGGTCGCCAAATTGTGCCACATGTACTGAAAATGGTGAGACAATCAAGTATTTACACAGTTATATTATTTCATTTTTAATTACCTTTTAGGAAACCATAATACAATCTATATGTTTCAATGTTTGACATGTATAGCTAGTGAAAACTATTTAGAATAACAATAATGTTACATTCAGAAGGGCATAATAACGACGACCCCTCTAGCCTCTTACCGTACATCGTAACGTGTTTTACTTGACCGTCAATAGATGGCATCAGAGGTACCTTATCCCAACTAAATTATTCGACGAACACGTGTGCCATAAAAGTGTGGTATGAAGGTAGAGGCTAGAGAATTGGCAGTTGGTGAATTGTCCAACGATCGTTTCCTTATTAAGAATAGTTATTTTTATCAGATAATGATGTGAATTTTTCATATGCTATCGGGTGCAACTTGACTTTGTTTAAAAAGAGTGTATATTATTGATTTCTTTATCAAAACACATGGATATAAAGTCATTTTCCTATACCAGTGACCAAGGTAACAATCATCAGCAGAGTTTAGGTTGGCGGGAGGAGTTTGGAACAGCGATGCCAAATGGAATTTCCCTGAATAGATATATAATTATTCAATACAGATTCAAATCATTTAAGGAGTAATAGTTATATGCCTGTAGGTGAATGACTGCTGTGTAATTTTAATTTATTATAATCGGCTTATTGAACTTGAACAAATCTAATAATGAACCAGAAAATTGGCACATTTCTGAGTCTTCGCGAAGGTTTGACTGTGTTGCGTCATCCAACTGCGAATATTTGTTGTTAATAAGGGCGTTCAGGAGTGTAAATTCGTCATGAAATAAACCTTATCATCATTTCCTCAGTAAATGAATGGATGTCAGTAGCTTTCGACAACATTTATTCTTATTAGCACGTATATTGATCGTGATGTTTTTAAGAAATATGGTGCTGAGCATAGAGTTGAAGATGATATTTTAGAGAAACGGAAATGTAAGCATGAATTATTATAATGTCTTCAGGATTAATGAGAATGTGAATTAAGTTTTGCTTAATAAAAAAGTCTTACAAATTAAGGGTATCTTCTTTGACATAATCCGAGTCAATTTGAAACATTGTCAATAAATCACAGGAGAGGATCTCCTTTACTTATATATTTTGTGTCGGTGCGAACATTAAAAGAGTTAATAGGCTGTCAGATGTCTAGAAAGGTTAATTGAATTTATTTTTCTTATTATTAAAAAGCGTTTTCTAATAAATTACAAATACCCCGTGATTGAATTCAATGTTATGGTGGTGTTTTTAACTTATTTGAAATACACATACACTTACACACATATATATATATATATATATATATATATATATATATATATATACACATATATATATTTATATATACACACACATATATATATATATATATATATATATATATATATATATATATATATATATATATATATACATTTATATAAATATATAACTATATATATACACATATATATATATATATATATATATATATATATATATATATATATATATATATATATATATATATATATTCAAATAAGCCATATATTCTAATGCATTATCGTCTGGATTCTCTTATCAACCTCAGGACCAGAGACCCAAGGCGAAACCACTTCAAGACAATAGCATCTAACCGGCTGGGAATCGAACCCTGGTCCACGATACTTATATGGGAGAGACCGTACTATTTAGCCATGAGGAAAGATAAAAGTCAATGACAATTTTTCCATAAACATATCTGTGAAATTCAGGGTTTTGTACTTAGAATTAAAATCAACTCATCTTCACTGTCGTAGCTCATTAGTATGTTTGCATTTGGCGTTCGATCAATGCTAAATTTGGCATATTTAGACGTGTTTGTTTCATATTCAAATAAGCCATATATTGTATTATATTAATATATTGATTTTCTTACCAACCTTGGGATCAGAGTCCTGAGGCGAAACAACCCGAAGGCTTTATCATTGATAACAAATGCCCTCAGAACCGGATTTCTATAATGTACATATTGCTGTACAAGATGTCTCAAAATCAAAATCCGGCTTGATCACCTTTCATATCTTCATAAATCTTTCTCTCAAGTGACTTTAGAATAAGCATACTATATATTTACAAGACAACTTTAGATAGTAAAGTTGAAAACATCTCCAGTATTGAAGAGTAATAATGATTTTAGTATCATTTTCAAGTTTTTCTTTATGTCGATAGAACCCATGGATATAAGCAGCAGAATATAACATTTATTGAATTTTCGATGGATATGGAACCAAACAAAGCATTTGACATATGCCAATAGTTTTATAGTCCTTATTCGAGAAATATTAGATAATTAGAAAAAAAATATTACTAGTGACTATGCAATTTTCTGCACCTGACAGAAATGTCTGGAAAATTAAATATAAATAAAATTATTATCTTATGTAAATGTTTCCCTACATCCCGCCTTTTTATCTCTCTCTCTCTCTCTCTCTCTCTCTCTCTCTCTCTCTCTCTCTCTCTCTCTCTCAAAACTTTGTACCAAGAGATAATACTGTCCCCATCAACGTCCTATTCGTGATCTCTTCCAAACCAGTTAACGAGGCTGGCCGATGAAAAGAACACTTTCGTATACTTTTCAAAATACTTTTGTCTGGCAAATGAGACATAAGAATAATAGCGAAACTTTCCCAACAGGATAAGTTTCTTCCCTCGTATACAGCATCATTTATCAAATCTTATGTTAGGATAAGATCTCCTTTTCACTTCTGATATATATGTAATATTAAGTTAGTTCTGTACATTATGCTATGTATATTAAGTTTCACATTATTTTAGTTATATTCGATTACATTCCCTTATTTTATAACTGAATTTAAGTTTGATTTACTGGGAACATTGCATTACGGAATTTGCCATAAAACAGTTAACGGTTCTAATTCTAGCGTAAAATCGTAATACATTTTTACAATCTGAGGATCCCACAAAAGAGGTAAGAACATATGCATCCACCCTTACCCAAGATAAGATCCTCGTCCCTTGGCCTTAGTTGGCACTGTGCCAGTAAACCCAAACTTATGAAGAAGAGGCTTTTTCTCTACATCATCCAAAACCATTAAGAGAAAGGTACCCTCTGTGACACTAATGTCCTCCACATGCTGCTCTTTGCTGAAGCTTTCCCCGACACAAACATCATGAAACATCAAATCAGAAGTGTTGCAAAGGAATTAAAGACAAATGAGAATTTCCTGGACTGTCAAGTTGATAAGACTGCTGACTCCATATTCAACAGCACTAATCAATATTACGAAAAAATAAAAAATGTCCCCTCATATAGAATGAAATTTAGAGTGCCATGTGCAAAGTCTAACGGAAGAAATCAACAGTGAGGCAATCAGGATGGTTAAGGCTGTCATCGCAGACAAAAAGACTACCCACTTGATGCTTTTTACAGTAGACAAGTGTCTTGTATACCTGAATGGGAATGTCAAGACCCAAAAAGCTAAAATTTTAACCTTCTCAGTACATTTATCAAACAGTACCCTGTCTCTTATACCCACTTTCAAAAACGCTGAGCTCTCCTGTAACTCCATAAATCTAGAGCATATTTAGTGCTCCATCTTTTGTTGAAGTCCTGGATGCATCGCTTCCCTAGACATTGATTCCCTTTTCATCAATGCCCTTACCACCGAGACCATCACTTTAATGAATGATTGTCTTCAGGCATCAAGCTGCCATCCCTCAATATCCCAGGAGCACTGCTCCATACTCTCCAGTTCTGTATGAAGAAAGGGCTTCTCTAAGCTTACTGTGTTCATATGTATTTCACGAGGATAAAACTTATTTGGAGTTTAGGAAAAATGTTTTATCACTTGTATGCCAACCTTGTTAAAGTAACTCCTTACCAGGACATGAAGGAACGTATGTTACATATTTGAAGAGTGCCGCTTCCTGCATTTTACGATTGAGCATAAATTAATTTAACGAACGACACCCCTTCTTATATGTTCATGATGAAACTAGCGAATCTAGGTTCCATTTTGGTCTAAACAAAGCTATTTTTGGTCTAAAAGCCAGTGAATCTCCGATTATACGTCGACGAGGAAATTGAAATCACGCCTGATAGAAAGCAAATGCCATGAAAGGGCACCTCTATGCCAACCGTTGTCATACATATTTCAGGAGGATACATCTTAAGGGGAGTGTAGAAAAGCAAGTACCATCACTTATATGCTATAAGTATATATGTGATATATATAGAAGACGACATCTTTGTTAAAGTAACTACCTCCCAGGATATCAAGGGACGTAAGTAACACCTTGGACGAATGTCGCTTCCTACATTTTACGATAGAGTATCATTTTAACGGCCGACTCTCCTTCTTGGATGTCCCTGTTGAAACTACCGAATCTGAGTTCCATACATTGGTCTAATCAAAGCCAATGAACCTCGGATTCTTAATCGATGGGGAATATGAAATCCCGCGTGATATAATTTCCATCTTCAGGCTTTTGTGAAAAGAGCCTTTTCTTATTGTTCATTTTGAAAGACTGTAGTGCAGGTCCTCATGAACAAATGGCAGCTGTACAGACAGGTCTATAGAAAGAACAGTGAGATGGAACTAATGTTGCAAAAATAAAGCCTACTAAATAGGAATCATACACTCAGACTACCTAGCGTTGGAGAGAGCAATTCAGGACATCACGAGGAACAATATTTTTTGCATTAAAGATAACATATATTACCTTTGGACTCATGTGACCAATCTATCAAGACAGAACACTTGGTTCTGAAGAGAACAAATTAGGTCTTCCTTTACCAATACCTGGTCTAAGGATGCCCAGATATCAACATTGAACAAATGTGGTCTTCCTTCACCTATACCTCATATAAGGATGCCATGACAGCAACATGAGAATAACCACCATGCAGCTCTTTTAACGCCCATGCTATCTGGTACAGCATGATGTTAATAATCCCTATGACCAACAAATATATAATACTGAAATTTCATGTGATTATGTCGCTAACACTACCAAATCATCAGCAGCACGCAAGAAAACACGCATCTTAGATTTATGGAGGCCATGTTAATTTAACAGGATAAGTATCCCCAACACTATGCAAGAGGTTTCTCATACAAACGTTCCGAAGGAATAATCCCCATCCTCAATAAAGAATTACCATATTGATCAAGACAACACTGATGATGAGAGAACCAATGAGCGGAGCAGCAGGTTTCCTGGAGCATATTCACTCACATTGACCCATCAGACTGCAGATCCTTCTAAGCAGAAATCTCTTACAAGGGACTCAATCTAGAGCATTTCACCTGACCACCGTTGAGCCCTGAGCCAAACTACCCCTAAGTTCTTCCTTCAACCTCAAGGCATTTCCGACTAAGGAGAATACAACACCCAGATTGAGACTAACACAAATCTGTGAACACAAAGTCACGAAGCTCTCATCTCAAAGTAACGTTGCAAGCCTGATGATGAGCAGAATTGTTGAGCTTAGCCTCACAGCTCCACCTCTCTTGTATACACGAAACTGACCGCCGGATCTCGTAACATCCCTGGCCATTGCAAAATGAATCTATTCTACCATGCCAAATTCATTCTCTGTGTAACTATTTGGAAATATCAACAGTATTCTGGCATCAACTTATGGATTTTGTATCTTCTGAAGAAGAGGATAGTACAGTTACAGCCATAATACAAAGCTGTTGCTGAAAATTATATTGCATCTATAGTGAGGGTGGGAAATAAAATTAACCCCTTTTAGGAAGCCATTGTTTTCAATCGATCAATATCAATATTATTATCATTATCATCATCATCATCTATCATCATCAATCATCATACATCATCATCATAATGATTATAATCATGATTATTATTATAATAACCATAATAATAATAATCATAACAATAATCATAATATTATTATCATCATCATCATAATGATTTCTATCATGATTATTACTATATTAATCATAAAATCAATAAAATATAATAAAAATAATAACAATAATAAAATAATAAAATGAAAACATAAAAACAATAATATAAAAATATAAAAATATAATAATAAAAATAATAAAAATATTAAAAATAGTAAATATAGTAAAAATGATAAAAATAATAATAATAATAATAATAATAATAATAATAATAATATGGATAATAATAATAATTATTATTATCATTATCATTATCATTATCATTATCATTATCATTATCATTATCATCATTATCATTATTATTATTATTATTATTATTATTATTATTATTATTATTATTATCACTTTATTATAAACACTGCAAATGTATTAATCATCGATTAGAACAGAAAGTTTTAACTGGATTCTTTGACACTGGAATTATTTTGAAGGCCTAAATGGACTCTTTTCACTGAGGCTAAAGCTGCATTTCAGTAATTGTAGTCTAAGGTGGTCAAAGGAGCTTCATGGTAGTAATACCTATGGCGTCTATATATTAATTCACTTGTTTTTCTGCTATGTGTAGTGTGTTTCAAGATGTTTATTAAGATGTAATTAAAGCTCCAATATTCAAAGAAGCAGTAAAAATAATTAAATGATGACACTTTATAATGGTTTTCTAACTTATTCACATATGATAAGTAATAACTGACACATGGATTACCATGGAAATAGTCTCGAGAAATTCTCCGAAGTCTTACCTTCCACTCAAAGTTTTTCGAGAAAATATCCCTATTGTAGATCCTAAACGGAAACATGAATATCACTGGCTCGAATTATGGAAGAGAAAGCAAATAAATAAGGACCCTGGTTAGAAAATTGTTGCGTAAGGGACCGTACACGCTTGCGTAATTATAAATAGGAATTTTAACTATAAAGCAAATTATTTTCATTCAAAATTAATATTCAAAATTTGAAATATATGCTTTTTCCTTGAAAAATTTGCTATGATCTCTTATTTCACCCACCCCCACATAAAAAGGGCACAGTGGAAGTCCTTAGTTAGCACATTAATTATAATAAAAATGGATCAAAATCCAAAGATTATGATTTACTAGTACCTTAAAAATCAAGATTAATTCCCCATTCATAGCTCAAAACTCATTCATATTCTATACAGTAATTCTGTGAAATTCAGAGCTATATTTCTTAAAGCCTTTGATATCTAATGTTGATGCTTTATGTGACAGATTGAGTCTCTGCATTCGTCCCTTAGTTAGGAGTTCCTCTTGCCTCTGCGCCTTCTCCAGAGCACACAGCTACTTTGAATAATTGATGAGAGCAACGAAATCTTTAAAGAGAATTACAGAGGAATGTTGAGGCTTTGGAGTTACTTTAATGAAACTTGTTTTGAATCTTGTAAGTTAAGTCTGTTTTAGTTGTGAATAATGTTTTATAAATATTGTTAAACGAATGAATTATTACGTGTCTATATGAACAATGGAACAATCACATAACTGACTAAAAGAATCAGTTTCTTCCCTCACCCTATATATGTTAACAGTACCAGAAGTAGTTTGCAACAAGTAATTAATTACATAGATAGATAAAAAAACAATATAATTCTACAAAAGCACATTAGTAATTTATATCTCATCCTGCATATCTTAACAGTATCGGAAGTAGTTTGCAACAAGTAATTTATCAGAAAACTAAAAAAATAAACAATTCTAAAAAGCTATATCAGTAATATATATAATTTTGGAACTATAATGAAACCCGAATATAAAGTTTTTCATCCTTTTATACACTGCGTTGACTAAAAACGAAATCGTTGACATTCTGTCTGACATCAAGTTTTGTTCAGAGCTGGACCCACTCAAAACAAGAGTGAAATGACCCGGGTTCATGACGGACACTAACAGTTACCGTGTCAGATTCCTTTGTATGAATTTCCCGAATTTACAAACTTTACAAAAACACAGAAAACTGTCAACCTAGAAAGAGATAAACAAATATTACATGTAAAACGAATATGTCAATCTTTATTCCAACAGAAAAAAATCAATGAAGGATGAGGAATAAGTGATGGAACAGTTATTACATACCAATGTAGGCCATGTAAATATTTCGTCAGGCTGAAAGAATTCAGATTTCAAAGAGAGAAAAATCTGGTTGATAGATTTGTCATCTGTTATATGATATGACACCTGGTTTATTATGATAAATGATCATCATTTATCTTCTTTCTAATAGATATTATATAAATCCTAAATTACTCATTTGATGTTACTTTATTCATTTAACTTTTAAGGTATATAATTTTATGGACTTCTGCTATTTTTAAGATGCATTATATAAATCTATATGTTTGATTGCTATGTTATATTCAGCCAAATAACACCGTTTTTTTAATTACCTCCGCCAATGAAGCTGAAAGGAGGTTATGTTTAACTCCCTGTATGTTTGTGAACTGTTTCCTGTACACAATTATAGTCATAAAGTAATGAAACTTTCATGTATTAACTGGTATGTGAAAAAACTGTAAATTATCTAATTTTGGAAGGTTAAGGTAGAAAGTTAAGGTCACAGTCAAGCAACATATCCAATTCACGTAATCAGCCATAAGTTTGGACATCGTTGTCAAAAGGACTTAAAGCTCGGTTCATATTTGAGTGTATGAAAATCTACGACAATTAAGTTGTTAGGGTCGAAGTTCAAGTTTAAGGTCAAGCAAAAGGTCTAGAAATAAGCTGCTGCGGTGGAGATCCGCTTTAGTTCATATTGGTTATATTCATTGGTAATTCTTATTTTCTTATAAGGTCCAAGATGAGTGATTTATAATAAATGAGTGGAAAATTCATTTTCTATGATCGTACCTTCATTTAAAGGATTTAGAAATAAATTTGTATAATGTATGCCATACTAATTGAAATGCGCAGTACACTAATGAGGGTAATAAATGTTTCCAGCTATATCCCATACATCAAAATTTACCATACCTTATTCTTACCTAACCACAATACTATAATTTGAATTCCTAATATGCTCTGAACGACAAGATGAACCTAAAGAAATTATGACACACTCACTTCTACACACAAACACACACACACACACACACACACACACACACACACACAAGACGAAAAAATTATATTACCTATCAATAGCAGCAACAAAGACTTTAGTTTTTTTTTTTTTTTTTCTTGTTTTTTCAAAAACCTTAATGGCAGCTTGGATTATAAACACTGGAAGCCCAGCTTGAGGATCTTTGAGTGGGCTTTCCTCGATTCTTCTGGCGCGGGTTCTGTCACAACTCCACAAAATTATTTGATGGTTCTGCTCTCGTCTTACGCACTTGATCTCAAAGTTTTGGATGGATTTTTCCACACTTTGTATTTTTAGACCGTGAAGAAGAAAGGCCACCGAGAATAAAAGTGAGAGGGCTGTAGAGCAAGAACAGAGCGGAAAGTATAACAAGGGGTAAAGGAGGATTTGAGAAATAGAGTAGTATATCAAAGGAAATGAGGATGGGATAATTGGAAGTGTGAAAGAAAAGGAATTTAGAGAATGAGCGGTATTTTCTATATATATATATATATATATATATATATATATATATATATATATATATATATATATATATATATATATATATATATATATATATACCGTAATTTCTATCGTAAATTCTCCTTAAAAAGATATATAGTTCACAGACTTAATTAAAAAAATTACAGGCGACTGTAATTTTAATGTACTTTGTTATACACTAAATAAAAACTAAAATTGTATCGGATATTCTCTGTAAAAAATATATAGTTCTCAGCCGTATTTCAGTAAAATACAATGATCGTAATTTTACCCTACTTTGTTAAACACTGTTAAGAAATATCCTAATTTTAATCGGAAATTCATCGTAAAATTATACTATTTTCAGCCGTATTTCAATAAAATACAGGCGTCCGTAATTTTATTCTACTTTGTTATACACTGTAAAATAACGAATTTTAAGGATAGAGTTCTCAGCCATATTTCAGTAAATTACAATTCCACCGTAATTTTGACTACTTTGTTATTATCTTTTATTGGTTTGCGTTTGTTCATGTTCCATGTGAAAAGGAGAGTACTGCCTTCAATATTGTTACAATATCAAGTATTCGATTACAGATCTGAGAAAATTTTTATAGACTATTTCTATCAATTTTCTTTACCTTTCCCTAAACGTTCCCTTCCCTACCCCCACTAACGTTTGCATATAAAAATGTTCTCGTGCTGTTCGATGTAAACAAAGTTAAGTATTCTCTTTGAACTCCACATGAACGTCGCTAGATGCTTAGCAGGCCATGAAATATAGAGTTGGATATTTCATACATTTTATTTGTGTATTAGAAAAGATTAAAAGACTTGTTTTTATGTTCATAATTATTGAAAATCAACCTGAATGTGGAAAAAGTACTTTTCATTCTGGTCATAACGTTTGAAACTCAACCTGAAAAGGGAGAAAGTACTTGTCATTGGGTTCATAATGCTTGAAACTCAACCTGAAAGTGGAGAAAGTACCTATTATTGAGTTCATAATGCTTGAACCACAACCTGAAAGTAGAGAAAGTACTTATCATTGGTTTCATAATGTTTGAAACTCCACCTGCAACTGGAGAAAGTACTTGTCATTGGGTTCATAATGCTGAAATCTCGACCTGAAAGTGGAGAACGTACTTGTCATTGCGTTCATGATGCTTGAAACTCAACCTGAAAGTGGGGAAAGTACTTGTCATTGTGTTCATTATGCTTGAAATCCAGCCTGAAGGTGGAGAAAGTACTTGTCATTGGGTTCATAATGCTTGAAACTCAACCTGAAAGTGGAGAAAGTACTTGTTATTGGGTTCATAATGCTTGAACCACAACCTGAAAGTGGAGAAAGTACTTATCATTGGTTTCATAATGTTTGAAACTCCACCTGCAACTGGAGAAAGTACTTGTCATTGGGTTCATAATGCTGAAATCTCGACCTGAAAGTGGAGAACGTACTTGTCATTGGGTTCATAATGCTTGAAACTCAACCTGAAAGTGGAGAAAGTACTTGTCATTGGGTTCATAGTGCTTGAAACTCAACCTGAAGGTGGAGAAAGTACTTGTTATTGGGTTCATAATGCTTGAACCACAACCTGAAAGTGGGGAAAGTACTTATCATTGGTTTCATAATGCTTGAACCTCAACCTGAAAGTGGAGAAAGTACTTGTCATTGGGTTATAATGCTTGAAACTCAACCTGAAAGTGGAGCAAGTACTTGTTATTGGGTTCATAATGCTTGAACCACAACGTGAAAGTGGAGAAAGTACTTATCATTGGTTTCATAATGCTTGAAACTCAACCTGAAAGTGGAGAAAGTACTTATCATTGGGTTCATAATGCTAAAAACTCGACCTGAAAGTGAAGAAAGTACTTGTCATTGGGATCATAATGCTAAAAACTCAACCTGAAAGTGGAGAAAGTATTTGACATTCGGGTTCATAATGCTTGAGACTCAACCTGAAAGTGGAGAAAGTAATTGACACAAAAGTGGAAATTATATTTGCAAGTATTTAAAAAAACCTTTATTTAATGTGTTGCTATTATATGGGAGTGGTGAATTCCTGAAATTCTCCATAAGTTTTCTCCTTCGTTTTTCAATACTTAAAAAAAAAAAAAAAAATACCATCTGTCTATCCAAAGAGATTTTTGCATTACATGTCTTTTTTACATGAAAAGGGCGCTCCATAATGATACCATTATTCCCTACTTTTGAGTAGTACCAGAATCTGTATACCAGTTTCTTCCACTGTCTTTGGATTCGAGTTTTTTTGCTTCATGGTACACTCAAGTACATTATTCTATATGTATCCCTATTATCTTTCTTCATTTGGTTATTTTCTCTTGTTGCAGCTCCTGGTCTTATAATGACTCTTTTCCAGCTTGGGTTGTAGCTTAGCCCACGAAAATATAATGATCATGCATAAAATGTTTCAATTGTGAATAATTAATGCAAAATATTTCGTTTCCAGGTTATTTGGCTTCCAGTGTTCACTAATTGTAATTGGTAGTCCCTACCACATTCCCAATAATATCTAATATTACTATCCCCAAATTTATATGTTCTTAGTGTTGTTTCGAGAGGAATAACACGAGGTATATAAATGCACTTTTAAAGGTAAAAAGTATGTTCCCTCAGTCTTTGAGATACCCATTTATAGCTATGAAATTTCCTATACATAGGGATTGAATGGTAAAAATAGATTACTTCATAGAAAACACAATATTAAGTCTAATTAAACCTTCGTATAATAGAGATGTCTAACCTTATTATATGCATGAATAATGAAATATAGTTGGTAAAATAATACTGAAAGTTTTCTTGATGAAGCTAAAGTACGAATCATTAAAATCGTGGTCGTATAATATTTATAGAAATTGGGGAATATAACAGGGAACTATCCATAAGAATTC
>NC_090725.1:326037352-326042352 GCF_036898095.1 Palaemon carinicauda | reverse complement strand
TCTAAAATCATACTTATACTTATATGTTAATAATAGTCTTTATATATACCGTATAACGTTCATAATTGTAGTCTTTCTTTCCTAATATTATCATCATTCATTCGCTTATTAAAAAATTATGACTCAGCCAACATTCAAAACTTTTGTTATGGATAGAAATATTGAACAAGAATATTCTATCACTACATAATTCTATACAATATACTATCTATGATGATATGATTAAACAATGACCAAGCTATTTCAATACAACTTGAACTACAGTGATAAAAAATTTTTTAAACGTCTAGGAAGTGACCAACACGTGTGCTAAACTCTTTGATTTTTCCTTTTGAAAACTTTCTGCATCTTTCCTAAGCTAGAAATAAACGCAAAGATTGTGGTAGAAAGTTTTGTCATTATTTTGTCTCCCTCTTCGAAGAGGAAATTTTTAAAAAAGTTTTGGATAAACTGTTCATCCTGTGCCTTCGTTATCTACATTGGAAGGAATACAGATAGTAAGGCTAGGAGAGAGAGAGAGAGAGAGAGAGAGAGAGAGAGAGAGAGAGAGAGAGAGGAGAGAGAGAGAGAGAGAGAGAGTTTGTGGGAGTAATCTGTACATTTAAATTCTGGATTCTCTCATTGATATAATATCTTGCTCTAAAGAATAAGGATAATAACTTGTGTGTGAGAGAGAGAGAGAGAGAGAGAGGAGAGAGAGAGAGAGAGAGAGAGAGAGAGAGAGAGAGAGAGAGAGACAAAATAATGTATACTGTTAATTTTGGATTCACTATTTGATAAAATATCTTTTTTTTAATATAATATAACTAATGTCAAATGGCATTTGTGTAAGAATCTAAATCAGGTGTAGTTATTTAAGGAAAAAATGGCTTAGTTGAGGGATATTACCATACCTATTCGCTCAGTCACAGGTAATTTATTTCATATAGTGATATGTAAAAGAGAAAAAGAAATCTTCACATAGTATTCTGGTATTACTTACAGCAGGTAATGAATGTAAACAGTGAATGTATATCATCTAAGGTCAGGATTTAGGAAAATACTTTACATGTTAAGAATATCAATAATGTCTAAGAGATTTAGCAAAGGGCAGCTAAACATAAATCATATTTATAGACTTACAAAATGTATATCATTATCATATATCAATGAAAACCCAATAATATATTTCAATATTTCAGGTCTGTATATCACTCTTCGAGAGAGAGAGAGAGAGAGAGAGGAGAGAGAGAGAGAGAGAGAGAGAGAGATTGAAAAGAAGCCCTTTATTCTTTCCAAAAGGTTATATTTTTTCTAATTATCAAAAAGATTGCCTGTATGTATATATATATATATATATATATATATATATATATATATATATATATATATATATATATATATATATATATATATATAATATACATATATATATATATATATATATATATATATATATATATATATATATTCACACACATTACAAAGTAAAAGATAAATATGGGACAACGATATTCTGGGGTTTATAAATTTTTTTCGTGTAAAGAATCCCTCGCACTATAATCTAGTTATTCCTATAAGAAAGCATATATACCTGACCTAGTTTGATCATATATCAAAATAAGGATTCATCAATACCGAACTAAACGCCTTTTCCTAGCAAAATATATATGTTATAACAATATCGCAACTTATATACACTGATAGAAAAAACAGTAATTTTAATCCGAATTTCTCTATAAAAATATACTTTTCTTAACCGTATTTCAGGAAAATATAGGCGATCGAAAGTTTACCTCACTTTGTTATTATCTTTCACAGGTTGGTGACCGTCATATCACTACTTTACGTCAATATTTCCGTTTTTATAAAACGGTAAAATATCCTGGAATGAATGTTCCCAGACATTTAGGCTACTGTTTTTAAATTCAGTTTTTTTTTTTAGTGTAAGAATCACGGTAGGTAATGTAAATGTACCTTACCACATTCTTTATCTAATTATCTTATGTTATGACTTGTAAAAAAAAAGTTATAGATATTTATTTTATAGTTTATACAGTCAGGTTTTAAATCACATAATTATATTCGATTTTTTTAGAATTCTCAAAATTTTCAAAGGAAGAATTAGTATGATAATTTTAGTGGAGGAACTTGGTACACTGTACTGCTGGTCAAGGTACATTCTCGGATCAAAATACAGATTTTTCTTATGAATATCCTTCTTAGATCGATGGTGGTCGTTAGACTCAAGGAGGATCAGTAAACCTTGAGGGCAGAACAGCTGACGCTCTGAGGATTATGAGGAGAAAGGATTCCCCAGTTAGGGGAAAAAGGATTTTGTTGAATAATGAAGGTAACGTTTGGAAGCAGAGTAGGAAGCTTATGAGAGAGAGAGAGAGAGAGAGAGAGAGAGGAGAGAGAGAGGAGAGAGAGAGGAGAGAGAGAGAGAGAGTTTTACAGACTTCAATGATTTGTTACTTGATTGAAAATTCCTTATGACTTTGGTTATGAGAGAGAGAGAGAGAGAGAGAGAGAGAGAGAGAGAGAGAGAGAGAGAGAGAGAGAGAGAGAGTGTGTAAACGGACTTGAATGATTTGTTAGCTGATAGAAACTTCCTTTTTGCTTTGGCTATAAGAGAGAGAGAGAGAGAGAGAGGAGAGAGAGAGAGAGAGAGAGAGAGAGAGAGAGAGAGAGAGAGATTTGACAAAGCCAATTATTTGTCCATTTAAAAAAACTTTCCCATGATATTGCTGGTATGTCTATATATTTTAAATCATATAATTGATAGACAATTAAACGTCATTTAATAATATTGTATATCATAAGATAAAATTAACTTGCTGACGAAGGGAAGTGTAAAATAGAGTAATAAAAATATATTATAGTACACTATATAATTTATATATTCAAAAAACTGTTGCGTATGTTCAAATCATCAATTCGAATGGATTGTTTTCACATTGCTGAATATGATATGAAACTAGGCCAAAAAGTTAAAAAGAAAATATTAAAATAAGTACTGAAAGGTTAGAAACCTTAAGTCATACACTCTGACTAACTCTTGAATATGAGGAAATAATTGATAATTAATGACAATTCATAGAAAAATATATATATATATTTTTACAGGTAGGATTCTAAAAAATATAATCCGAAATGAATTGAAGAATAAGTGTTAATACAAAACAGAAAATAAAATATGGATGGAAATACAACACAGAAAACAACAGTCAAGGACAATATTGTAAATGAACACATATAGATACCGAAATAGAGAAGCACACAATTATTTAATCCTCGTGATAGGCTATGCGTTTTAATACAGAAAAATTAAAAAATAAAAAATAAAGTGAAAATTAACTATCTGTTGAAAATATACTCTAAGCACTGGTAAATAATTGGGATCCCCTGAAATCAAAATGTGGAAACTTGTGTACCAGGTTCTACTGCAGAATTAGTAAGCAATGTTACCCTTTGTTTTCCTTTCTGGAAACTTTCTATAACTTAATAAAGTAAACTGGCGAAAATGAGCGCTTTGGTGGAGGTTTATAGTGTTGTCCTTTTTTTTTGTTCTCTTTTTGAGAAGAAAACTTTTGAAAAGGTTGAAACCTGGTTTCATTCCAAGACTTTTTTTTTTCAATTTAAAGATATCAAAAGGGTATGAATGAGGCGTATTTGTAGAGAGAGAGAGAGAGAGAGAGAGAGAGAGAGAGAGAGAGAGAGAGAGAGAGAGAGAGAGAGAGAGAGAATGTTGAAATTATCTATATGGCTTTTTGCAAGGTAAATTATTATGAAAGTTCTTTGAAATAATATGAATATCCCTTCTATATGTAAGAACACACATTCAGATATACATACATACATACATACATATATATATATATATATATATATATATATATATATATATATATATATATATATATATATATATATATATATATATATATATATATACACACACACACACACACACACATATATATATATATATATATATATATATATATATATATATATGTGTGTGTGTGTGTGTGTGTGTATATATATAAATAAATATATATATATATATATATATATATATATATATATATATATATATATATATATTATGCATAAAATAGCATATGAATAAAGAAACAGTGAGTGAATGAATTTTCTTAATAACACCTTTGTAACAGTAATATGTACTGCTGCTGTTATCATATGTAAATACTAGAATTAATCATTACTCTAAATCTGACATTATATGATTAATCGCCCATGTTTTGTTATTATTTTGAAGTCGAACTGTTTGTACTTTAATATAACTTTTTTTTTTCTGGTGATTATATCAATAATCATAAACCTTCACATTGTAAATATCATTGAATATATGAAAAAAATCAGTATGTAAAAACTTTCTTCTGATTTAGGTCACTTGATATGGGTTGCTTGCTAACGTGGCCTCGCATGGAAAGATACATTTTTCCCAAGGGCCTCTTCGGTAAATAGTGTGTGATCGTAAAATTGAACCGAGGGACGTCACCCTCGTCAAGGGAATCATAGTGCTGACTACGAAGGACATGGCTTCCTATGTTCACGCGGGAAGACTTAAGGAGAGAGAGAGAGAGAGAGAGAGAGAGAGAGAGAGAGAGAGAGAGAGAGATTTCGTAATGAATGATAAGTTCTTAATATTGTTTAGTACTAGACAGGAAATTGTTCACAAGAGAGAGAGAGAGAGAGAGAGAGAGAGAGAGAGAGAGAGAGAGAGAGAGAGAGAGAGAGAGATGATACTTTTAATATTCTCGCCACACGAACCAAACATTTATATTGATATTCTTGAAGACATTGAAAACTGCAAGAGAAGAATATTTTCTTCATATAGGGATTTGCAGATAACAAAGCTTGACCTATTAATGCCATAGATGTCATTTTACAATTGGTATGGATTATTTTCTGTGCATTAAACCGTATGTATTACATACAATATCAAAAGTAGAATGGACCTTTATTTTCTTATGGAAATTGTGTATATTATT
>NC_090725.1:326024852-326032352 GCF_036898095.1 Palaemon carinicauda | reverse complement strand
TCCACCGAGACCATCACTTTCATGAATGATTGTCTTCAGGGACCGAGCTGCTATCCCTCAATGTCCCAGGAGCACTGTTTCATACTCTCCAGGTCTGTATGAAGAAGGGGCCCCTCTAAGTTCACCGTGGTCATATGTTTTTCAGGAGGACACATCTTAATGGGAGTTCAGGAAAAAAAGTTTTCTCGCTTGTATGACAACTTCAAGTATATGTAAGATATAGAAGACGACACCTTTGTTAAAGTAACTCCTTTCTAGAACATGAAGGAACGTATGTTACATTTTTGAAGAGTGCTGCTTCCTGCATTTTACAATTGAGCATAGATTACTTTACGGACGACACCCCATCTTGTATGTTCATGGTGAAACTAGTGAATCTAGGTTCCATTTTGGTCTAACCAAAGCTATCGTTGGTTTAAACAAAGATAGAGAACCTTCTATTATGTATCGACGAGGAAAGAGAAATCCCGTCTGATATAAAGCACCTACCATGAAGGGTTATCTCTAAGCCAACCGAGGTCATACATATTCACGAGGATACATCTTAATAGGAGTGTAGGAAAATAAGTATCCTCACTTATATGCCAATTATAAGAATATATGGGATATATATAGAGGATCCTGGTAGGATTAAAACTGGTAGGCGAGAATGACCATGAATGGGAGGTAAATCAGTTGCTGTTTGCGGATGATACTGTACTGGTAGCAGACACAGAAGAGAAGCTTGACCGACTAGTGACAGAATTTGGAAGGGTGTGTGATGGAAGGAAGTTGAGAGTTAATGTAGGTAAGAGTAAGGTTATGAGATGTACGAGAAGGGAAGGTGGTTCAAGGTTGAATGTCATGTTGAATGGAGAGTTACTTGAGGAAGTGGATCAGTTTAAGTACTTGGGGTCTGTTGTTGCAGCAAATGGTGGAGTGGAAGCAGATGTACGTCAGAGAGTGAATGAAGGTTGCAAAGTGTTGGGGGCAGTTAAGGGAGTAGTAAAAAAATAGAGGGTTGGGCATGAATATAAAGAGAGTTCTATATGAGAAAGTGATTGTACCAACTGTGATGTATGGATCGGAGTTGTGGGGAATGAAAGTGATGGAGAGACAGAAATTGATGTGTTTGAGATGAAGTGTCTAAGGAGTATGGCTGGTGTATCTCGAGTAGATAGGGTTAGGAACGAAGTGGTGAGGGTGAGAACCGGTGTAAGAAATGAGTTAGCGGCTAGAGTGGATATGAATGTGTTGAGGTGGTTTGGCCATCTTGAGAGAATGGAAAATGGTTGTCTGCTAAAGAAGGTGATGAATGCAAGAGTTGATGGGAGAAGTACAAGAGGAAGGCCAAGGTTTGGGGGGATGGATGGTGTGAAGAAAGCTCTGGGTTATAGGAGGATAGATGTGAGAGAGGCAAGAGAGCGTGCTAGAAATAGGAATGAATAGCGAGCGATTGTGACGCAGTTCTGGTAGGCCCTGCTGCTTCCTCCGGTGCCTTAGATGACCGCGGAGGTAGCAGCAGTAGGGGATTCAGCATTATGAAGCTTCATCTGTGGTGGATAATGTGGGAGGTTGGGCTGTGGCGCCCTAGCAGTAACAGCTGAACTCGGTTGAGTCCCTGGTTAGGCTGAAGGAACGTAGAGAGTAGAGGTCCCCTTTTTCTTTTGTTTCTTTGTTGATGTCGGCTACCCCCCAAAATTGGGGGAAGTGCCTTTGGTATATGTATGTATGTATATATAGAGGACGACATATTTGTTGAAGTAACTTCCTCCCAGCATATCAAGGGACGTATGTAACACCTTGGAAGACTGCCACTTCCTAAATTTTACAATAAAGCATAATTTTAATGGTCGATTCTCCTTCTTGTATGTCCCTGTTGAAACTACCGAATCTGGGTTCCATACGTTGGTCTAATCAAAGCCAATGAACCTCGGATTCTGAATCGATGGGGAAAGTGAAAACCCGAGTGATATAAGTTTCACCTTCAGGCCTTCGTGAAAAGAGCCTTCTCTTATTGCTCATTTTGAAAGTAGTGCAGGTCCTCATGAACAAATGGCATCTGTACAGACAGGTCTATAGAAAGAACAGTGAGATGGAACTAATGCAGAAAAGGTAAAGCCTACAAAATATGATTCATACACTAAGACTACCTAGCGTTGGAGAGAACAATTCAAGACATCACAAGGAACAATATTTTTTCCATTAAAGATAACATGGATTACCTTTGGACTCATGTGACCAATCTATCAAGACAGAACGCTTGGTTCTGAAAAGAATAAATTAGGTTTTCCTTTACCAATACCTGGTCTAAGGATGACCAGATATCAACATTGAACAAATGTGGTCTTCCTTTACCAATACCTCATGTAAGGACAGCATCAGAATAACCACCATGAAGCTCTTTTAACACCCATGCTATCAGGTATAGCAGGATGTTTATAATGCATATGGCCAACAAATATATAATACTGACATTACATGTGATTATGTCGCGAACACTACCAAATCATCAGCAGCACGCAAGAAAACACGCATCTTGGATTTATGGAAGCCATGTTAATTCAACAGGATAAGTATCCCCAACACTATGCAAGAGGTTTCTCATACAAACTTTCCGAAGGAATAATCCCCACCCTCAATAAAGAATTACTATGTTGATCAAGACAACACTGATGATGAGAGAACCAATGAACGAAGCAGCAGGATTCCTGGAGCATATTCACTCACAGTGCCCCCTCAGACTGCAGATCCTTCTAAGCAGAAATCTCTTACAAGGGACACAATCTAGAGCCGTTCACCTGACCACTGTTGAGCCCAGAGCCAAACTACCCCCTAGTTCTTCCTTCAACCTCAAGGCATACCCGACTAAGGAGAATACAGCACCCAGATTGAGATAAATCTGTGAACACAAAGTCACGAAGCCCTCATCTCACAGTAACCCTGTAAGCCTGATAATGAGCAGAATTATTGAGCTTAGCCTCACAACTCCACCTCTCTTGCATACACGAAACTGATCGCCGGATCCCGTAACATTCCTGGCCATTGCAAAATGAATCTATTGTACCATACCAGATTCATTCCTTGTGTAACTATTTTGAAATATAAACAGTATTATGGCATCAACTTATGGATTTTGTATCCTCTCTGAAGAAGAGGATAGTGCAGTTACAACCATAATACAAAGCTGTTGCTGAAAATTATATTGCATCAATAGTGAGGGTGGCAAATAAAATTAACCCCTTTTAGGAAGCCATTGTTTTCAATCGATCAATATAATCATTATCATTATCAATATCAATATCATTGTCATTATCATCATCATCATCATCCATCAATCATCATACATCATCATAATGATTATAATCATGGATATTATCATAATAATCATAATTATAATAATCATAACAATAATTATAATATTATCATCATTATCATCATCATAATGATTTTTATCATGATTATTACTATATTAATCATAAAAATAATAAAAATAATAACAATAATAACATAATGAAATAAAACATTGAAATAATAAAATAAAAAAAATAGTAAAATAGTAAAATAATAAAATGATGAAATGATAAAATAATAAAACAATATAATAATATAATAATAATAATAATATTAATTATAATAATAATAATAATAATAATAATAATAATAATAATAATAATTATTATTATTATTATTATTATTATTATTATTATTATTATTATTATTATTATTTTCACTTTAAAAGATATATTTTATTTGACATATCAAATTTTGGAGTAATTGATACAGTTATACTTTTATTATAAACATTGCAAATGTATTAATCATACATTAGAACAGCAAGTTATAACTAGATTCTTTGACACTGGAATTATTTTGAATGACCAAATAGACTATTTTCATTGAGGCTAAAGTTGTATTTCAGTAATTGTATTCAAAGCTGGTCAAAGGAGCTTTATGGTAGTAATACTTTTGGTGTCTATATAGTAATTCACTTCTTTTTCTGGTATGTGTAGAGTGTTTCAAGGCCCTGTTTATTAAGATGTAATTAAATCTCCAATATTCGGAAAAGCAGTAAATATAATCAAAAGATGATCCTTTATAATGGGTTTATAATTTACTCACATTTAAGTAATAATTGACATATAGATTACAATTGAATTAGTTTCAAGAAGCTCTTCGAAGTTTCTCCCTACGCTAAAGTTATTCTAGTAAATATTCTTATCTTAGATCCTAAACGGAAACATGAATAACATTGGTTCGAATTATAGAAGAAAAAGCAAATGAATAAGGACCCTGGTTAGAAAATTGTTGCGTGAGGGACCATATACGCTTGCGTAATTATGAATAGGAATTTTAACTATAAGGCAAATTGTTTTCATTTAAAATAACTATTAAAAACATGAAATATATGCTTTTACTTTGCCAAATTTGCGATAATCTCTTATTTCACCCACCCATACAAAAAAGGCAGAGTGGAAGTCCTTAGTTAGCCCATTAATTATAATAAAAATGAATCAAGATCCAAAGATTACGATATACTAGTGCCTTAATAATCAAAATTAACTCACTATTCATAGTCAAAAACTCATTCATATTATGTACAGTAATTCTGTGAAATTTTAGGTTATATTTCTTAAAGCCTTTGATATCTAATGTTAAGGCTTTATGTGACAGATTGAGTCTCTGCATTCGTCCCTTAGTTAGGAGTTCCTCTTGCCTCTGCGCCTTCTCCAGAGCACACAGCTACTTTGAATAATTGATGAGAGCAACGAAATCTTTAAAGCGAATTACAGAGGAATGTTGAGACTTTGGAGTTACTTTAGTAAAACTTGTTTTGAATCTTGTAAGTTGAGTCTGTTTTAGTTGTGAATAATGTTTTATAAGTATTGTTAAACGAATGAATCATTACATGTCCATATGAATAATGGAACAATCACATAATAAATATATAAATATATATATATATATATATATATATATATATATATATATATATATATATATATATATATACATATATATATACATATATATATATATACATATATATATATACATATATATATACATATATATATATATATATATATATATATATATATATATATATATATATATATATATATATATATATATATATATATCAAAACCTTAACCTAACCAAACTATTAGTTTGTTCCTAATAGGCGTGCAATTGCTTATTAGCGAGAGAGATGGTAATTATATTGATTTTATAAAGTGCACATTTTGACAAGCCATTAGTCAGAAAATTATTCAAATTAGATGTGGAAACTGTTAGACAATGATTGTGCAGCCTATTTTTTTCAAACATTTTTTCTTTTCTTTTGATAAACAGGAGTCAGGTTTACTGACTTTAAAGTTCTTTGGTTATATAATTTTTTTTATTCAATCTTTTTTTTACCAGTGGCATTTTCGTAATTTATTTCTATACAGATCTTTCAGTATTTGGAACTTTTTCTTTTTTATTGAGAGCAATTTTCTCTGCTAGTTTTGCCTAAAAGAATCAGTTTCTTCCCTCGTCCTGCAAAGCCTAACAGTACATTAAGTAGTATGCAACACATAATTATTTATATAGCTAGATAAAAACAATACAATTCTACAAAAGCATATCAGTAATTTATATCTCATCATGCATATCTTAACAGTACCGGAAGTAGTTTGCAATAAGTAACTTATCATAAAACTAAAAATGAAATAAGCCAATTCCACAAAAGTATATCAGTAATTTATATCTCATCCTGCATATCTTAACAGTACTAGAAGTAGTTTGCGAAAAGTAATTAATGATAAAACTGAAAAAATGAAAAATTCTAAAAAGCTATATCAGTAATATATATAATTTTTGAACTATAATGAAACCTGAATATCAAGTTCTTCATCCTTTTATGCACTACGTTGACTAAAAACGAAATCGTTGACATTCTGTCTGACATCAAGTTTTGTTCAGAGCTGGACACACTCAAAACAAGAGTGAAATGACCCGGGTTCATGACGGACACTAACAGTTACCGTGTCAGATTCCTTTGTATGAATTTCCCGAATTTACAAACTTTACAAAAACACAGAAAACTGTCAACCTAGAAACAGATGAACAAATATAACATGTAAAACGAATATGTCAATCTTTATTACAACAGATAAAAATCAATGAAGGATGAGGAATATGTGATGGAACAGTTATTACATACCAATGTAGGCCATGTCAATAATTCGTCAGGCTGAAAGGATTCAGATTTCAAAGAGAGAAAAATCTGGTTGATTGATTTGTCATCTGTTATATGATATTTCACCTGTTTTTTTATGATAAATGATCATCAGTTATCCTCTTTCTAATAGATATTATATAAATCATAAATTACTCATTTGATGGTTATATACTATTATTCATTTAACTTTGAGGATATAAAAGTTTATGGAATTCTGCTATTTTTAAGATGCATTAAATAAATCTATATGTTTGATTTCTATGTTATATTGAGCAAAATAACACTTCTTTTAATTACCTCCGCCAATGAAGCTGAAAGGAGGTTATGTTTAACCCCCTGTTTGTGTGTTAGTTGTATGCGTTTGTTTATGAACTGCTTCCTGTACACAATTTTAGTCCTAGAGTAATGAAACTTGCAGGGATTAACTGTTATGTGAAAAAATGTCAATTATATAATTTTGGAAGGTCAAAGGCAATGGTTGAGGTCATGGTCAAGCAAAATATCCAATTCATGTAATCAGCCATAAGTTTGGACATCGTTGTCAAAACGACTTAAAACTCAGTTCGTATTTGAGTGTATGAAAATCTACGACAATTAAGTTGTTAGGGTCGAAGTTCAAGGTTAAGGTCAAGCAAAAGGTCTAGAAATAAGCTGCTGCGGTGGAGGTCCGCTTTAGTTCATATTGGTTATATTCATTGGCAATTCTTATATTTCTATAAGGTCCTAGATTAGTGATTATACAACTAAAAGAAAAAAAAGTGGAAAATTGATTTTCTATGATCGTATATTCATTTAAAGGATTTAAAAACACAAATTTGTATAATGTATGCCATAATAATTGAAATACCTAGTATACTAGTGTGAATAATTTATGATTCCCGCTATTGATAATTTCCTATATCCCATACATCAAAGTTTACTATACCTTACTTTTACCTAACCATAATACTATAATTTGAATTCCTAAATTGCTCTGAACTATGAGATAAACCTAAGGAAATTATGACACACTTCTATTATTATTATTATTATTATCATTATTATTATTATCCAAGCTACAACCCTAGTTGGAAAAGCAAGATGCTATAAACCCAAGGGACCGAATATGGAAAAATAGCCCAGTGAGGAAAGGAAATAAGGAAATAAATAAATGAAGAGAGCAAATTAACAATAAATCATTCTAAAAAAAAGGCAACAACAACACACACACACACACAAGAGGAAAAAAATTATATTACCTATCAATAGCAGCAACAAAGACTTTAGTTTTCTTTCTTTTATTCTTGTTTTTTCA
>NC_090725.1:326009852-326012352 GCF_036898095.1 Palaemon carinicauda | reverse complement strand
TCTATTAATGTAATCCATCTTTCTGTTCCAATTCACAAAAATCTTTATATATAACAGAACTTTAATTACATATATGCACCATCTATTTTTGTAAAATATGCTTCAATGCTTCCACAGTTACTATCTAGCAATGGATATAACGATCCAATCTCCTGTAATATCCTGAAGCAATGTGTGGTGTGGACTGGTATGGTAATGTTTGAATGATATGTCAAGGAGACCACTTCACATTCTCTTATCTTAATTGGACGAGTTTACCTCTAAGATTTGGACACGATGTCTTCCAAAGCCAAGGGACCTTAGAGACTCTCTGTAGTAATCGTCTTGATCCCATATTATGGCCAACGAGTATCATTCCTAAGAGCTTTTAGAGGTTATCTTAGCTGGTTGCATCACCAGATTCTCAATAGATCCCTAATGAGACCTTTAGCAGAGTGCAATTCAAACTCTTGTCGAACTAATTCTGAAGAGTGGGTGGATCCCTTGCATATGGAATATTTGCCATTATGGAAGGTTTCATATTATAATTTCCATGTTTTTACCTTCAAATACATACATTAAAATACATTATGATTCTCTGCTACTCTGTTCCTTTTGTCTTAGGTATTTCATATGATAAACAGAGGCAAATATCTTGATAACTTAGAATGATAATTATGATAATTTTCGATACTTTACAAACTAAGCTGGATATATTCAAAATAATATCTAATGACGTTTTCATGTGAATGATATTTCTTATAATTGAAAGTGTTTCCAACTCATTATTGTTCTTAAAAGGAATATATTTTACGTTGTAGAAATTATTTTAATTTCAAAATAAATAGAGTAGTACTTGGAATGATCATTATAAAATGTTCAAGTAATATGAAAATTTAGCCATGAACTACAAACATTTTCTCAACACAATATTTTTGGATTCAATAATCAGGAAATCTAGTCAAAGACAACTTTCTTTCCTTGATAATACTTTCGTGAAGGTTTAAAGGTTAAGAGGTCGGTCATAAATGGAAGAAGCAAGGGAGAGTGACATTGCCGTAGCTAGTATGACACTCATGAAAAAACTAAATATATGTACATGTCACTAGAAACCAAGGCCCCTCTCA
The DNA here is from genome assembly GCF_036898095.1 of Palaemon carinicauda. NCBI lineage: Eukaryota > Metazoa > Arthropoda > Malacostraca > Decapoda > Palaemonidae > Palaemon > Palaemon carinicauda. Next base: position 326,011,246 of record NC_090725.1, on the reverse strand, counting down.
ACCCATGTTATGACCAGAGAGGGGTCAGGCAATGGCTGTTGAGGACTCAACACAGGCTATTTTTCCTGTTGGAGACCTTGGGCTTATAGCATCCCAATTTGCCAACAAGGCTTGTAGCTTAGCAATAATAATAATAATAATAATAATAATAATAATAATAATAATAATAATAATAATAATAATAATAATAATAACCAATCCCTAACTTCAATAATTCAATCAAGTGAATAAGACCATTATATATTCACTTCTCCATTTGGTGCCAACATTTTCATTCACATAAACATAAAATACACTATATTTCAGACAGGCCTTTACAGTAAGATGTTTTAGCATTAATATTAAAATGGTTTAACTGCGTAAGTCTTTTCATGAGTAAAATGTCTGAAAGACTAAACTCAAAAGGCCTGGAAAAGCTTGACACCAAAGCGACTGTATCCGAAACCATTAAAAGGTTCTTTGAAGATTTTGACCTCAGTACCTTTGTTTACTTTTTTTTTTTTTTTTTTTTTTCTTTTTTAAAGGGGGGGGGGGTTGGGGGGGAGGGGTGGGGGTTTGAACAATGGCAGAGATTCTGAAGGAGTTTAAGGGGTCGTTATATAACAGGTGTTAAAAAGGTGATATGTGTAAAAGTCGGTAATTAAAGATATATATTGTGGCTAAGGGCGTGTTTATATCCCGTCACTGAATACTGTACTTTTGAATGAACATCCAAAATCCTTTAAAGTTATTGAATACTTATTTTAAAGAAAATAATAACTGTATACACTACATATTACAATTGTTCTTTTTATATCGTAGTGGGTCAAAATAGCTTTTATGAGAGAGAGAGAGAGAGGAGAGAGAGAGAGAGAGAGAGAGAGAGAGAGAGAGAGAGAGTCAAAGTCAAAGTCAAAGTCAAAAACCTTTATTCCATTATAAAATGGTTATTCTGTTACATAACAATATAAATTATTTACATAAAATTTACAATAATTGGATTGTAAAAATTTAGGATATATATACATTCAAGTAAAATTTAAAAAATATTGCCTAAGTTTCTTTTTGAATAAATCAGTACTAACATTTGTACATTTTCTTATTTCCAGAGGTAGTTTGTTCCAGCAAGCTGGGCCCCTTATTGCCATTGAGCGTGAACCCAAATCAGTTCGATAGCTGTCTACATATAGATTTTCATTCTGTCTGGTTAATGCATTCCTACAGTTACCAACTGTAGGAAATGTGTATAGCCAGTTGGGATATTCTTTTCTCAAACTTTTAAAAACAAAAACACAAACATCGTACATACACTTTTCTTTTAATTTTATCCACTTTAATTGCTGGAGGGTTGGGGTGATGTGATCGTGTTTTTTCACCCTAATAACAGCTACTCTACCTGCAAAGTTTTGGATTTT
>NC_090725.1:326002352-326004852 GCF_036898095.1 Palaemon carinicauda | reverse complement strand
AGAGGTTTTTGTTGGATATATAGATATTATCTAATATATTCCCCTATAAAAAAGGTTGGATATTTTATGTAATTTATTATTAGATGTAGTGACAGAATGAATATACATCATTGAATAATATTTCAATGTAATTATATATCATTTTCTTTAATATAAGCATAGCTGAAAACTATAACCCGTGTCCTTTCCATAATGTGAAAAAAATTAGGTTATCATAATTATATCGAATTTTATTAGAATACATCAAACTCGACGTTCATTTAGTCAGTTAATTGTATCTAGGGAAACAAAACTTTAAATAAACACACTCTTTCAGTATGTGTTGCATATTATTATACCCAATTAAGACTGGTTTTAAGATATTAGAAGTTTATATTATTTTCATATCAACAATGCTATGTCTATTAATGTAATCCATCTTTCTGTTCCAATTCACAAAAACCTTTATATATAACAGAACTTTAATTACATATATGCACCATTTATTTTTGTAAAATATGCTTCAATGCTTCCACAGTTCCTATTTGGCAATGGATATAACGATCCAATCTCCTGTAATATCCTGAAGCAATGTGTGGTGTGGACTGGTATGGTAAGGTTTGAATGATATGTCAAGGAGACCACCTCACATTCTCTTATCTTAATTGGACGAGTTCACATCTAAGATTTGGACACGATGTCTTCCAAAGCCAAGGGACTTAGAGACTCTCTGTAGTAATCGTCTTGATCCCATATTATGGCCAACGAGTATCATTCCTAAGAGCTTTTAGAGGTTATCTTAGCTGGTTGCATCACCAGATTCTCAATAGATCCCTAATGGACTTTAGCAAGTGCAATTCAAACTCTTGTCGAACTAATTCTGAAGATTGGGTGGATCCCTTGCATATGGAATATTTGCCATTATGGAAGGTTCATATTATAATTTCCATGTTTTTACCTTCAAATACATACATTAAAATACATTATGATTCTCTGCTACTCTGTTCCTTCTGTCTTAGGTATTTCATATGATAAACAGAGGCAAATATCTTGATAACTTAGAATGATAATTATGATAATTTTTCGATACTTTACAAACTAAGCTGGATATATTCAAAATAATATCTAATGACGTTTTCATGTGAATGATATTTCTTACAATTGAAAGTGTTTCCAACTGATTATTGTTCTTAAAAGGAATATATTTTACGTTGTAGAAATTATTTTAATTTCAAAATAAATAGAGTAGTACTTGGAATGATCATTATAAAATGTTCAAGTAATATGAAAATTTAGCCATGAACTACAAACATTTTCTCAACACAATATTTTTAGATTCAATAATCAGGAAATCTAGTCAAAGACAACTTTCTTTCCTTGATAATACTTTCGTGAAGGTTTAAAGGTTAAGAGGTCGGTCATAAATGGAAGAAGCAAGGGAGAGTGACATTGCCGTAGCTAGTATGACACTCATGAAAAAACTAAATATATGTACATGTCACTAGAAACCAAGGCCCCTCTCAACCCATGTTATGACCAGAGAGGGTCAGGCAATGGCTGTTGAGGACTCAACACAGGCTATTTTTCCTGTTGGAGACCTTGGGCTTATAGCATCCCAATTTGCCAACAAGGCTTGTAGCTTAGCAATAATAATAATAATAATAATAATAATAATAATAATAATAATAATAATAATAATAACCAATCCCTAACTTCAATAATTCAATCAAGTGAATAAGACCATTATATATTCACTTCTCCATTTGGTGCCAAAATTTTTATTTACATAAACATAAAATGCGCTGTATTTCAGACAGGCCTTTACAGTAAGATGTTTTAGCATCAATATCAAAAGGGTTTAACTGCGTAAGTCTTCTCAGGAGTAAAATGTCTGGAAGGCTAAACTCAAAAGGCCTGGAAAAGCTTGACACCAAAGCGACTGTATCCGAAATCATTAAAAGGTTCTTTGAAGATTTGGACTTCAGTACCTTTGTTTACTTTTTTTTGTGGGGATAGGGGGGGGGGACTTTGAGCAATGGCAGGGAGTCTGAAGGAGTATAAGGTTCGTTACATAACAGGTGTTAAAAAGGTGATTTGTGTAAAAGTCGGTAGTTAAACATATATATTGTGGCTAAGGGCGTGTTTATATCCCGTCACTGAATACTGTATTTTTTCAGGAACATCCAAAATCCTTTATAGTTACTGAATACTTATTTTAAAGAAAAGAATAACTGTATACACTACATATTACTATTGTTCGTTTTATGTCGTTGTTATGGGTCAGAATAGCTTTTATTAGAGAGAGAGAGAGAGAGAGAGAGAGAGAGAGAGAGAGAGAGAGAGAGAGAGAGAGAGAGAGAGAGAGGGGATCATAATGTGTTTAATTATATACAATAAAGATATTGGGTACTTAAGATAAAGTTCGTATAAGACATCCGGGTATTCTACTTGATATTTGAAGGTTTATTAGATTTTATATCAATTTCATCACCAGTATATCAAATTAATAGTTGATTTATGA
>NC_090725.1:325994852-325997352 GCF_036898095.1 Palaemon carinicauda | reverse complement strand
TTGGACGAGTTCACCTCTAACATTTGGACACGATGTCTTCCAAAGCCTTGGGACTTAGAGACTCTCTGTGATAATCGTCTTGATCCCATATTATGGCCAACGAGTGTCATTCCTAAGAGCTTTTAGAGGTTATCTTAGCTGGTTGCATCACCAGATTCTCAATAGATCCCCAATGGACTTTAGCAAGTGCAATTCGAACTCTTGTCGAACTAATTCCGAAGATTGGGTGGATCCCTTGCAAATGGAATATTTTCCATTATGGAAGGTTCCATATTATAATATCCATGTGCATACATTAAAATACATTATGATTCTCTGCTAGTCTGTTTCTTCTGTCTTTGGTATTTTATATGATAAACAAAGACAATTATCTTAATGACTTATATTGATAGTTATGATAATTTTTTTTGACATTACAAACTAAGCTGGATATATTCAATGTAATATCTAATGACATATTTATGTCAATGATATTTCTTATAAATGAAAGTGTTTCCAACTGATTATCATTCTTAAAGGAATATATTTCACGTTGTAGAAATTATTTTAATCTCAAAGTAAATTGAGTATTATTTGGAATGATCATTATAAAATGTTGAATTGATATGTACATTTAGCCTAAAACAACAAACTTTCTATCAACACAGGGCAAGTTTATTGTATGATACAAATAAAAAAAAATAATTCCTTATCAGTATTAATTTACAGGTGTATACATACGTAATGAGAGCACTCTGTAATATTTGTGGATTCAATAATCAAGGAATCTAGTCAAAGACACCTTTCTTTCCTTGATAATACTTTTGTGAAGGTTTAAAGGTTAAAAGGTCGGTCATAAATGGAAGAGGCAAGGGACAGTGACATTGCCATAGCTAGTAGGTCACCCTTGAAAAAACTAAGGACAAGGACACTCATGAAAAAACTAAATATATGTACATGTCACTAGCAACCAAGGCCCCTCTCAACCCATGTTATGACCAGAGAGGGCCAGGCAATGGCTGCTGGTGACTCAACTGGTAAACTTTAGGAATATCATGAACACAGGCTATTTTTCCTGTTGGAGACCTTGGATTTATGGCATCCTCCTTTTCCAACTAGGGTTCTAGTTTAGCAAGCAATACTAATAATAATAATAATAATAATAATAATAATAATAATAATAATAATAATAATAATAATAATAATAAAAATAATAATAATAATAAAAATAAAAATAAAGATAATAATAATAATAATAATAATAATAATAATAATAATAATAATAATAATAATAATAATAATAATAATAATAATAACGCCCAATGCCTAACTCCAACGATTTGTTCAAATGAGTAAGACCATTAAATATTCACTTTTCCATTTGGCGCCAAAATTTTCATTCATATAAACATAAAATGCACTGTATCTCAGACAGGTCTTCACATTAAGATGTTTTAGCATCAATATCAAAAGGGTTTAACAACGTAAGTCTTTTCAGGAGTAAATTGTCAAAAAGTCAACACTCAAAAGGCCTGGAAAAGCTTGACGCCAAAGCTACTGTATCCGAAACCATTAAAAGGTTCTTTGAAGATTTTGACTTCAGTACCTTTTTATACTTTTTTTTTTCTTTTTTTTTTTTTTTCTTTTTTGGAAATCTTTGATCAATGGCAGGGAGTATAGAGGAGCTTAAGGGGTCGTTTGAAAAAAAGGTGTGTAAAAGTCGGTAGTTAAACATATTTATTGTGGCTAAGGGCGTTTATATTTCACGTCAGTGAATACTGTATTCTTGTAAAAAATTTAAACCCCTTTTCAGTTGTTGAACACATATTGGGAAAAAAAAATTATACTACATGTTACTATCAAACGTTGTATGACCTTGTGTATCAGAATACTTTTTACTATTTTCATTTTAAATATACTTAACAAATTAAAATGGTTTTAATCCTCGAAGTCCTTTGAATGGTAGCATCATATATATATATATATATATATATATATATATATATATATATATATATATAGATATACATATATATATATATATATATATATATATATATATATATATATATATATATAGATATACATATATATATATATATATATAGATATACATATATATATATATATATATATATATATATATATATATATATATATATATATATATTTGTTTATATGTATACATATATATATACATATACATATATATACATATACATATATATATATATATATATATATATATATATATATATATATATATATATGATTATGTATTTGTTCATTCAAATGTTTGAATCATACTCTAGTTCAGTAAAAAATAAAAGTTTTGGGAAAACTCATAAAGCCACCTTCAATATATGTGAATAAATAGTTAATAACCTAGCGAGAAAAAGAGCCTTGTTAAAATGCATAAGGAGAAATAAGTGTTAACACACACATTAAATCCAGTGAAGTAATAGCTTTCCTATTAGTATTATTCCAATGCATAATCCTAAACGATACAAGGACTTCAACT
>NC_090725.1:325962352-325964852 GCF_036898095.1 Palaemon carinicauda | reverse complement strand
GTTCGTTGGGGCGCGAGCGATTGGTGGGTGGTGGGCGGCTTTGTCGCCGGTTCGGCACATCACGGGGTAGGCATGTATGTCCTACGGTATTCATGTCAGCTTCGGTTGACGTTGAATAGGCATCCTCGTCGTCAGGGGTGGAGGCGTTGATGGAGGTCTTGAAGTGGCTGGCCATAAGGGCGTCGGCTTTGGTCATCAAGTCCTTTGTGGGTAAACTATCGATATCGGGTATGGCAGCGCGTACAGGTTCGGGTAAACGGCGTATCCAAAGGGCGCGAAGTAGGTTCACCTCACGAGGAGAGCCGTCTGCGGCAGGTTGAAGGCGAGCAATACTGGTCATTTCCCTGAGGGCAAGCGAAGCCCTTTGGTCCCCCAACGGTTGTTGCGAGAGCTGAAAAAGCTTTGCCATACGGGCGGCTGGCGATGGCGAGTACTGCTGCATAAGGTATGTTTAGAGGGCGTCATATGCTAATGGGGTGTCTCCTTGTTTACAAAGCCAGTCGGATATTTCTGGGAAGGTGTCCTCGGGTATCGCCGCGAGAACATAATCCGCTTTGGTGGTTGAGCGAGTCACGCCCCTGATACGAAAGTGGACTTCTGCACGCTGAAACAAAGCAAACGCCTCTCCGGTGGCGAACGGTGAAAGTTAAAATGGGGCGGCCGCAGCGCCAACTGCTGTAGTAGAGTCCATCTCCGTCATAGTACCAACGATGGAGGGGCGAGGGAGGTGGGGGTGGAAGGCAGTGGGAGCGAGTCGAATTCCGGGGTCACCAATGTGACGGGCCGAGAGAGGGTTGTGAACTCAAAGGCAGGATGCAATCAACTGAGTTATATTGTTATAGAACACTAACCTTTACATACAAAACCTCAAGGCAACAGGACATAACAAGTTAACAAGACAGACAATGTTACAGAGGAAACAGCAGACATGAATTTTCATGTTCGTTTAGTGCGAGGGAAGAGCGAAGATACAAGCATAATATATGCAAAAGGAATTATGTACAATTGTGTGACACACGGTTGGTACAATACTAACCTGTATTCCATGTCATTAGTTTTACTATAAGATTTCAAAAAAATAGGATCCGAACGTTGATTTTATAAACCTATCAAGATTGTGTTGCCATTCTCAGTTTCCAATTTGGGTTGTCTTAGAATATAGTTGAGATTTTCGACTTTGTATGTGAACATCTAGCGAAAAGTTATCCTTTGGAAGTATAGCAATTATCATATTCCTTTATTGTTTCTACTCCTTAGTTTTTTTTATGGAATATTTATTCTTCACTAGTTCATGAAATTTCATAACCAATTCAATTGAATCCTTTGAAAGAAACTCAGTCTTATTTTTCATTTATCATCAAAACCTTTCATTCAAAGAAATGGAAAATTTACAACGCAATAGAAAATTCCATCAACTGGCAATGTAATAGATTCTCGAATCACAACTTTTCATGAAACGGGAATTAACTTTACTCCAGTTTCTCCGCTTCAAAATTCACGGTCTATAAATAGCAATAAGAGCTAGATTCCTTGGCAGGATTAAGATGCCGTACTTTCTGGGTCCCGCAGAATCTTCTGTTGGCTCTGTAATATTTTACCGACTTGTGATGTTACGAGCGAACAGTTCGTGTATTTATGAATAAGGCGAGATGAAATAAAGAAAGAGCCATTTACTTTAAAAGAAGAGAAAAAGTATATATATATATATATATATATACACACACACACATATATATATATATATATATATTTATATATATATATATATATATATTAGGTTATATAAATTATATATATATATATATATATATACATATATATATATATATATATATTATGTTATATATATATATATATATATATGATAAATTTTGCACATTTTACGTGTTTTTTCATATCCAAATAAGCCATATATATTTTGATATATTAATGTCTGGATTCTCTTAACGACCTCAGGATCAGAGCCCCAGGCGAAATCTCACAAAGACAAGAGCTTGGCTCCGGCCGGGAATCGAACCCTGGTCGGCAAGCTTATATAGACAGTGACTAACCCATTCGGCCACGAATAGGTTAGTCACTGTCTATATAAGCTTGCCGACCAGGGTTCGGAATTCCCGGCCGGAGCCAAGCTCTTGTCTTTGTGAGATTTCGCCTGGGGCTCTGATCCCGAGGTCGTTAAGAGAATCCAGACATTAATATATCAAAATATATATGGCTTATTTGAATATATATATATATATGTATATATATATATATATATATGTATGTACATATATATATATATATATATATAATCATATATATATATATATATATATATGTATCTATATATGTATATATATATATATATATGTATATATCTATATATGTATATATATATATATATATACTGTATATATATATATATATATATATAATTCTCTAAATATATTTTAGAAAGAAGTGATAGATTTGAATAGAGGAAAAGATGTTGGACTGAAATGTATATGAGTAAAACTAA
>NC_090725.1:325947449-325949949 GCF_036898095.1 Palaemon carinicauda | reverse complement strand
TTGGACACGATGTCTTCCAAAGCCTTGGGACTTAGCTATTCTCAGTGGTAATCGTCTTGATCCCATATTATGGCCGACGAGTATCATTCCTAAGAGCTTCCGGAGGTTATCTTAGCTGGTTGTATCAACAGATTCTCAATGGATCCCTAATGGACTTTAGCAAGTGCAATTCGAACTCTTGTCGAACTAATTCCGAAGATTGGGTGGATCCTTTACAAATGGAATTTTTGCCAATATGGAAGGTTTCATGGTATAATTTCCATGTTTTTACTTTCAAATGCTTACATTAAAATACATTATGATTCTCTGGTACTTTGTTCCTTCTGTCTTTGGTATTTTATATGATAAAAAAAGGCAATTATCTTGATAACTTATATTGATAGTAATGATCATTTTTCTATTCTTTAGAAACTAAGCTATATATATTCAATGTAATATCTAATGACGTTTTTATGTGAATTTTATTTCTTATAAATGAAAGTGTTTCCAACTGATTATTGTTCTTAAAGGAATATATTTTACGTTGTAGAAATTATTTTAATCTCGAAATAAATAGAGTATTATTGGGAATGATCATTATAAAATGTTAAATTGATATGAACATTTAGCCTTGAACAAAAAAGTTTCTATCAACACAGGGCAAGTTTATTGTATAATACAAATAATAAAAAAAATGATAATTCCTTATCAGTATCAATTTACAGGTGTATACATACGTAATGAGAGCACTCTGCAATATTTGTGGATTCAATAATCCAGACATCTAGTCAAAGACACCTTTCTTTCCTTGATAATACTTTCGTGAAGGTTTAAAGGGTAAAAGGTCAGTCATAAATGGAAGAGGCAGGGGGACAGTGACATTGTCGTAGCTAGTAGGTCACTCATGAAAAAAATAAAGGATAAGGACACTCATGAAAAAACTAAGGACAAGGACACTCATGAAAAAACTAAGGATAAGGACACTCGTGAAAAAAATAAGGACAAGGACACTCATGAAAAAACTAAGGACAAGGACACTCATGAAAAAACTAAGGACAAGGACACTCATGAAAAAACTAAGGACAAGGACACTCATGAAAAAACTAAGGACAAGGACACTCATGAAAAAATTAAGGATAAGGACACTCATGAAAAAACTAAGGACAAGGACACTCATGAAAAAACTAAGGACAAGGACACTCATGAAAAAACTAAGGATAAGGACACTCATGAAAAAAATAAGGACAAGGACACTCATGAAAAAAATAAAGGACAAGGACACTCATGAAAAAACTAAGGACAAGGACACTCATGAAAAAACTAAGGACAAGGACACTCATGAAAAAAACTAAGGATAAGGACACTCATGAAAAAAATAAGGACAAGGACACTCATGAAAAAAAATAAAGGACAAGGACACTCATGAAAAAACTAAGGACAAGGACACTCATGAAAAAACTAAGGATAAGGACACTCGTGAAAAAAATAAGGACAAGGACACTCATGAAAAAACTAAGGACAAGGACACTCATGAAAAAACTAAGGACAAGGACACTCATGAAAAAACTAAGGACAAGGACACTCATGAAAAAATTAAGGATAAGGACACTCATGAAAAAACTAAGGATAAGGACACTCGTGAAAAAAATAAGGACAAGGACACTCATGAAAAAACTAAGGACAAGGACACTCATGAAAAAACTAAGGACAAAGACACTCATGAAAAAACTAAGGATAAGGACACTCGTGAAAAAAATAAGGACAAGGACACTCATGAAAAAACTAAGGATAAGGACACTCGTGAAAAAAATAAGGACAAGGACACTCATGAAAAAACTAAGGACAAGGACACTCATGAAAAAACTAAGGACAAGGACACTCATGAAAAAACTAAGGATAAGGACACTCGTGAAAAAAATAAGGACAAGGACACTCATGAAAAAACTAAGGATAAGGACACTCGTGAAAAAAATAAGGACAAGGACACTCATGAAAAAACTAAGGACAAGGACACTCATGAAAAAACTAAGGACAAGGACACTCATGAAAAAATTAAGGATAAGGACACTCATGAAAAAACTAAGGATAAGGACACTCATGAAAAAACTAAGGACAAGGACACTCATGAAAAAAGTAAATGCATGTAGATGTGACTAGCAAACCAAGCCCACTCTCAACCCATGTTATGACCAGAGAGGGCAAGGCAATGGCTGCTGAGGACTCAACATGTAGACTTTTAAAGTCTCATGGACACAGGCTATTTTTCCTGTTGGAGACCTTGGGCTTATTAACATCCCGATTTGCCAACTAGGCTTATAGCTTAGCAAACAACAACAATAATAATAATAATAATAATAATAATAATAATAATAATAATAATAATAATAATAATAATAATAATAATAATAACACCCAATCCCGAGCTCTAACTATTTATTAAAGTGCCTAGACCAGTATTTTCTTCACTTTTCTATTTAGTGCCAACATTTTCATTCACATAAACATAAAATACACTGTATTT
>NC_090725.1:325937449-325944949 GCF_036898095.1 Palaemon carinicauda | reverse complement strand
GCCGCAATGGCTGGCAGATAACGGTGATAATAGTTGATCATGCCCAAGAATTCCTACAGAGCTTTGACGGTCGAGGGCGCGGGGAAGTTCTGAACAGCTGCTACCTTCTCAGGGAGGGGATGGACTCCTTCAGGAGTGATACGGTGCCCTAAGAACGACACTTCGTTGGGGCCAAAGGTACACTTGTCGTACTGGACTACAAGGCCGTTTTGTTGCAGGCGGTCGAGCACGATGCGCAAGTGACGGAGGTGTTCCTCTTTTGAGGAGGAGAACACAAGTATGTCGTCCACATAACATACACAGAAAAGGAGGTCCCCTAAGATGCCATCCATGAGACGTTGAAATGTTGCCCCAGCATTACGAATGCCAAAACAGGAGTAATTGAAGGTGTATGTACCAAACGGAGAGGTGATGGCAGTCTTGGGGATGTCTTCTGGGTTCATAGGCACCTGATAATACCCCTTCAGGAGGTAGAGCGTAGAGAAAACCTTCGCTTTGTGCAGGTAGGAGGTCACGTCGGCAATGTTTGGGAGGGGTAGTGATCCGGTTCTGTTTGCATGTTCAGGCGCCTGTAATCCCGCACGGTCGGAGGGAGCCGTCTTTCTTCAGAACGATGTGTAAGGGTGACGACCATGGGCTGGAGGCCTTTTGGCAAAGGCCCATTTCCTCCATTTTGGCCAACGTCTGTTTGGCGGCTGCCAATCGTTCCGATGCCAGACGTCTTGTAAAAAGAAAAGATTAGAAGCATAGAAGGCCACCGCCACAAGCGATGGCCTACTTACACGTTTTTTTGGCCACTGACAATCCTTGGCACATTTCTTCATGGTTGCCCCGAATCTGAAGTGGTAGTAGCAAAACTGCGGCGGATGGGAGGTAGTAAGTGGCTGTAGAAGTCGTTCGTTGGGGCGCGAGCGATTGGTGGGTGGTGGGCGGCTTTGTCGCCGCTTCTGCATGTCACGGGGTAGGCGTGTATGTCCTACGGCATTCATATCAGCTTCGGTTGACGTTGAATAGGCATCCTCGTCGTCAGGGGTGGAGGCTGTCCATAAGGGCGTCGGCTTTGGTCATCAAGTCCTTTATGGGTAAACTATCGACATCGGGTATGGCAGCGCGTATAGGTTCGGGTAAACGGTATATCCAAAGGGCCCGAAGTAGGTTCACCTCACGAGGAGAGCCGTCTGCGGCAGGTTGAAGGCGACCGATACTGGTCATCTCCCTGAGGGCAAGCGAAGCCCTTTGGTCCCCCAACGGTTGTTGCGAGAGCTGAAAAAGCTTTGCTATACGGGCGGCTGGCGACAGCGAGTACTGCTGCAAAAGGTATGTTCTGAGGGCGTCATACGCTATTGGCGTGTCTCCTTGTTCACAAAGCCAGTCGGATATTTCTGGGAAGGTGTCCTCGGATATTGCCGCGAGAACATAATCTGCTTTGGTGGTTGAGCGAGTCACGCCCCTGATACGAAACTGGACTTTTGCGCGCTGAAACCAAGCAAACACCTCTCCTCTGGCAAACGATGAAAGTTTGAATGTAGCGGCCGCAGCACCAACTGCCATAGAGTCCGTCATAGTACCAACGATGAAGGGGCGAGGGGGTGAGGGTGGAAGGCGGGTGGGAGCGAGTCGACTTCCGGGGTCACCAATGTGACGGGCCAAGAGAAGGTTGTGAACTCAAAGGCAGGATGCAATAGACTGAGTTGTTTATTAAGGAATACTCTCCTTTATATACAAAACCTCAAGGCAACAGGACATAACATGTTCGAGAGACAGACAATATTACAGAGCAAAACCGGAGACATGATCATTCAGATTCTTTTTAGTGTGTGTGGGAAGAGCGCAGATACCAGCATAATATATACAAAATAATTATGTACAATTGTTTGACACACGGTTGGTACACTATTATGTGAATATGGAATAATTTGACTAATATATGTAGATATAGAAAAATAAGAAAATAATAAATAATAAGTAAAACAACTCATCCTTTACTTGCCATCTGTTAATTAACTAAAATGTAATACAATTATGTACAATACAGAGGTAGAGTGTATATATATATATATATATATATAATTACTAAACTGATGAACCTATCTGAAAGGAATTGGTTCGCTCAAAAAAATTGATATATAATACAGGCGATATAAACTTTAGAAAACTAACTTATTCCTATATATGAATATAATTATCTATATGTGGAAATATTTTACCGAAATATAATCATATATACTAAATCAATAAATGAACGAAGAAAACATAACATCATATAAAATATTCTATTGCGGATCAACATATATATATATATATATATATATATATATACATAAACATATACACATATACACATATACAAATACATAATTACTGAAAGATCATCAAGCCGATCAGAAGCAATCATTTTTTATAGTCTTTGCAAATATAATAAAACGGTGGGATATTTTTTTTTAATGAAATATTTTTTTGGCTTTGAAATTCCTTTAAAATAGCATCCATAAAATCAATGAAATATTATCTTGCTAATGTGGAGCATTGGTTTTTAAAAAGGAATTTTCAAGTGTAATTAATTGATAATATATTCTTCGGAATAAGATTATATTTTTTTTTATTTGTTTTTATTTCTTCTATATAATAGCAGAAAGATTACCTCCATAATCAGTATCACTCTCTGAACGGCCAGCTCAACTACACAAACTAACAATAAACCCTTATTTACAAATCGACCCTGGTGAAATGGGGTTGGCAATAGCCCGAAACAAACATTGATAATCCACATAGAAATATCAGTTTGATTCCAGGCAAATGAATGCTTCGGGTGACAGTTGCAATGGCGTAATATTTCCCAGTGTGCGTGACTGGTCATCAGGGCTAACAAGTTCCTGGCGATCAATGGGAAATATAGCGTTTGTGTATAGTGCTGTCGTTTTAATGTTCGGTTTTTGGTACGTTTCAGTGGATTCAGTTTTGTGTGTTTGTGTCTGGGTGTGCTTACTCGTGTCCAGCATGGACTTAGTTTTATCTGCTGTTTTCATTCATTCAATAAAAGCGTGATAGATGTAGAATTGGTTCTTGTTAAGGATGCTGGAGGAATTAAGAAATATGAATTTTAATATATAGTAAATTCAAAATAAATCTTAATATTAATGGAAATAAACTAAATCATTTCATGAAAAAACAATGTTGGTTTCAAGGTTTAAAAGTTACTCATGATTAACAGAGGCAAGGGACAGTAATAATTTCATAGAATTTCTTGGGACTTTTTGGAAAATTTATTTCATATATATATATATATATATACGTATACGTATATATATATATATATATATGTGTGTATATATATATATATATATATGTGTGTGTGTGTGTGTGTATGCTTGAATGTGTGTGTATGCGTGAATGTGTGTGTAAATATATGTATTTAACTTAGTAATTAAGAAATACCATTTGAAAAAAATACTAATTAATGCTTAAGGAATTCATAAACATAGGTTAAGGATGATGTAAACAGATTAAATTGCTATATTAGGAGGAAATCTAAACTTGAAAACCTCTTCCTTTTCCCTATTTAAATATTTGCTTTCTTTTCAAACAATAACAAATACTATTAAGTAATATCGTCTTTCGTAAATCATAAATCAACTATTAATTTGAAATATGATTAAAAAATTATCTATAAAATCTACTTTACATTCAAAAATAAAGAAGTAAATCCTGATGTCATATACGAACTAAATCTTTAGTATCCTATATCTTCATTGCATGCTAATTGCATTATCAACTCTCTCTCTCTCTCTCTCTCTCTCTCTCTCTCTCTCTCTCTCTCTAATTCAGAACTTCAAAAAAAGAAATCTGTTTGAGAATGAGTCTATCCACAATTTGACCTAGTTTTGGATAGCAACATTTTTCCTCCGTATCATCATCGGAAACTTATTAGGAGATAAAGTTTATCTAAAATTGACCACGACACGATAATATTATCTAGTAGATTGTTATAGGTAATTTCTCTATTTACATACTCAATTATCTCTCTCTCTCTCTCTCTCTCTCTCTCTCTCTCTCTCTCTCTCTCTCTCTCTCTTTTCCCTATCATCCGCACCCAATAAACCTCAACTTTAATCCTTTGGATTGCCCTTGGCCAATAATCCATGAGCAATGCTCTACACCAACGTAAACCTTGATGAAGATATTAGGATCCTGAATATCAGTTGTTGTTTTTTTGTCACAAGGGACTTTTGGGGGTAATATCTTGTTGGATATATAAAGGTTATTTAATATTTTCTCCTATAAAAGTGTTAGACATGTTATGTAATTTATTATTAGATTTAGTGACAAAATTGATATACAGTTGTGAATAATATTTCAATGCAATTATATAAGTATATATATTCTTTTTAATATAAGCATAGCTGAAAACTATAAACCGTGATATTTACATAATGTGCAAAGATGTGGATTAACATAGTTATACTTTGACTTTTATTTAATATATATGAAACTCGACTATCATTTAGTTAGTTCATTGTATCTAGCTAGGGATACATAAATTAAAATAAACAACTCATACTGTATGTGTTGCATAATATTATACCTAATGAAGAATCTTGTATTAAGATATTAAAAGTCTTTATGATTTTCATGTTAACAATACAACGTCTATCCTAATACGATCTATCTTTTTGTTCCATTTCACAAAAGTCCAAATAATAGCTGAACTTTATATACATATATCCAACCATTTGTCTTTGGATAATATGCTTCGAGGATTTCACTGTTCCTATCTTGCAATGGACATAACGATCCAATCTCCTGTATTATCCTGAAGCAATGTGTGGTGTGGATAGGTGTAGGAGGGTTTGAATGATATGTCAAAGCGACCACCTCACATTCTCTTATCTTAATTGGACGAGTTCACCTCTAAGATTTGGACACGATGTCTTCCAAAGCCTTTGGACTTAGCTATTCTCAGTGGTAATCGTCTTGATCCCATATTATGGCCGACGAGTATCATTCCTAAGAGCTTTTAGAGGTTATCTTATCTGGTTGTATCACCAGATTCTCAATAGATCCCTAATGGACTTTAGCAAGTGCAATGCGAACTCTTGTCGAACTAATTGCAAAGATCAGGTGGATCCTTTACAAATGGAATATTTGCCATTATGGAAGGTTTCATATTATAATTTCTATGTTTTTACCTTCAAATGCATACATTAAAATACATTATGATTCTCTGTTACTTTGTTCATTCTTTCTTTGGTATTTTATATGATAAACAAAGGCAATTATCTTAATGACAAAGGTTGATAGTTATGATATTTTTATATGACATTACAAACTAAGCTGGATATATTCAATATAATATATAATGACGTTTTTATGTGAATGGGATTTCTTATAATTGAAAGTGTTTCCAACTGATTATTGTTCTTAAAAGGAATATATTTTACATTGTAGAGATTATTTTAATCTCAAAATAAATAGAGTATTATTTGTAATGATCATTATAAAATGTTCAATAAAATGATCATTATCCTTAAACAACAAACTTTCTATCAACACAGGGCAAGTTTATTGCCGAGATATTCGTCATATGTCCATTACTACTCAAACCAAGGCAACAAAGTTAAGAAATCTGTATTTACTTCTATGTTTTAGGAGCATTTCGAGACTGCAGCCCTAAATATGTTGATGACGAAATAAATGGGATTAGAGCAATTGGTAAAAAACTAATGTATCCTGAAATTATGTTAGATGATGCCCTAAGAACAGCAAAAAAATACTTTTTTTTTTTGGTAATGATAACAGAAAAAACTACAACACACAAAACTTACTTGTACTACCTTATTGTAATTCTTTTAAAGAAATTCCCCAACTGTTGAAAAACTTCAATGTAAATGTAGCATTTACGAGTAAAAATACAACAAAAACAGCCTTAATAAAGAACTCTCCTGACATTACCAAGGGATGTGTATATGGTATTCCATACAATGCTTGTGAAAAATACTATATTGGTCAAACTGGTAAAGCCCTAGAAAAGAGAATTGAACAACATAAGAAAAGTGTCAGGTATGCTCCAGATAATAATGCACTCTTTGCCAACGTTAGAGATAAAAATCACACCATTAATTGGTCAGGTGCAAAGAAATTGGTTCATTCAAATAAATTAGTGGAAAGAAACATCATAGAGTCCAGTTTCATAAAGGAAACCTTTGAAAACAACTTGAATATTGGTCATGGAATGTATAAACTCAACGCCTTTATATGTAAAGAGATTTGTAAGCTATATAAAAAAAACATTAACCACTTAATGTAGAATTGAATGTATTGCGAATAATTAACATCGCTGTAAAATTAATATTTAGACCTAAGCTACCATTCATTAATAGGTACAATTATTTTATATAGTACGCATAAGTATATTGGCACTATATAGTGTTATGCTAGATATAGGTATCGATATATACATGATTATATGTTTATGATAGTAATGTTATATGTATATATATGTATATATACATATGTATATGGGTATATGTATATGGGTATATGTATGTATGTGTATATATATGTATATGTATATATATATATATATATATATATGTGTGTGTGTGTGTGTGTGTGTGTGTGTATGTTTTTCTTATGTATTTATATAGATGAGGCTACCGTGTTTTCATATAAATAAACTGTACTGAAAGTCAAAAAAACAAGAATTTACCCGCCACTAGATGACCCTGTATGGCAGGTGTCTAATGATCTTGGGGACTCTGCCCACTTGACCCAGGTAGCTGGTAAGGGAGTGACATTGTTCTCTTAATCTCCATATTTATGTTCGAACGTTTGCTTTCCCTATAAAATGTAAAGAAACCTCTCTCAATAAATCCGTCCTCTGAAGAAATATCACGAAACTAGTCAGGACTTGAGCGTATATTTCGTATTTTCATTTTCCCTGTGGTTCTTATGCATATATATATATATATATATATATATATATACTGTATACTAAATATCTGTATATGTAAATAATGTTAGATAAAAATGAAGTAGAGATAACCAGAAATATTATCAATATAATTGGATGAAATAGTTCCACGTTATTTACAAAACTCCATTAGATAAAATAAAATAAAAACAATTATCGATATTTTTACAAAGACCCAACATATCGGTCAAAGGTAACTTACCTTTCAAAGTGTTTTTGCATAGGCTTTCAGCAAACTCCTGCATCAGAGCTAAATTTAGAATCAAAAGGTCTACAAATGATTGACAGAGCCACATTGCATAAGTAAAAACTACTTCAGTGGTTGAAGAGATAATAAAATATATATAGATCGTTTCGAGCCTGAAGCATTATAATGGGATTTGCTCTTTGATTTTCAACTGTGCGAGAAAGATTGACTTATGGAATAGATGTGTATCAATATTTTTTTCTGATAAGCTTTTACCTTTGTTTGGTGATGGTCAAAAGTTGTTTATTATATTAAGTTTTAGTTGAGTGAAAGTGCTTTAAAG
>NC_090725.1:325933624-325936949 GCF_036898095.1 Palaemon carinicauda | reverse complement strand
TCTCGTACATCTCATAACCTTACTCTTACCCACATTAACTCTCAACTTCCTTCTCTCACACACCCTTCCAAATTCTGTCACTAGTCGGTCAAGCTTCTCTTCTGTGTCTGCTACCAGTACAGTATCATCCGCAAACAACAACTGATTTACCTCCCATTCATGATCATTCTCGCCTACCAGTTTTAATCCTCGTCCAAGCACTCTAGCATTCACCTCTCTCACCACTCCATCAACATACAAGTTAAACAACCACGGCGACATCACACATCCCTGTCTCAGCCCCACTCTCACCGGAAACCAATCGCTCACCTCATTTCCTATTCTAACACATGCTTTACTACCTGTGTAGAAACTTTTCACTGCTTGCAACAACCTTCCACCAACTCCATATAACCTCATCACATTCCACATTGCTTCCCTATCAACTCTATCATATGCTTTCTCCAGATCCATAAACGCAACATACACCTCCTTACCTTTTGCTAAATATTTCTCGCATATCTGCCTAACTGTAAAAATCTGATTCATACAACCCCTACCTCTTCTAAAACCACCCTGTACTTCCAAGATTGCATTCTCTGTTTTATCCTTAATCCTATTAATCAGTATTCTACCATACACTTTTCCAACTACACTCAACAAACTAATACCTCTTGAATTACAACACTCATGCACATCTCCCTTACCCTTATATAGTGGTACAATACATGCACAGACCCAATCTACTGGTACCATTGACAACACAAAACACACATTAAACAATCTCACCAACCATTCAAGTACAGTCACACCCCCTTCCTTCAACATCTCAGCTTTCACACCATCCATACCCGATGCTTTTCCTACTCTCGTTTCATCTAGTGCTCTCCTCACTTCCTCTATTGTAATCTCTCTCTCATTCTCATCTCCCATCACTGGCACCTCAACACCTGGAACCGCAATTATACATATACATATATATATATATATATATATATATATACATATATATAAAGAGAGAGAGAGAGAGAGAGAGAGAGAGAGAGAGAGAGAGAGATTGATTGATAATTTTATGAAATTCATCAAATGGTTGATAATAATATTAGGAATTTATATCAAATAGTAAAATATCATTATATACTAAAAGTACATTAACACGTATATATTCAAAATGTTTATAATTTATAACTACACTCTCTAGCTTTTCAAAGCCTCGGCTCATTAGAAAATAACAAGGTGAAGAAGGATATTCTGAGACCTAAAATATTGATGAATATATTCACCGAGGATCAGAAACTTCCCTGTGTTCTCTGCCATAATGGAAAATATTATCATAATATCTCCATTGAGGTAATTTGAATAATTGCCGTGTAAAATCTAAAATAAATCTCTTAAGATTCTTTTTTAGACCGTAAGGTTTCTTTTTTAAACACGAGGAGTTATTAATCTTATTTACTGGAAAATCTGGTAAGTATCTTTTGAAAATAGATGAAGGTGATGTCATATGAATGTCCTTGAAGGTAGTCAGCTTTTGAAAAAAAAAAAATTATTATAAAAGTAAATATTTTCCCTCGATATATATATATATATATATATACATACATATATATGTATATATATATATATATATATATATTGTAATATGAAACTGTTGTAAATAACAGAACATATTCCATACATACATACATACATACACACACACACACACACTCATATATATATATATATATATACACATACACACACACACACATATATATATATATATATATACACATATATAATATATATATATATATATATTGTAATATGAACTGTTGTAAATAACAGAACATATTCCAACACCAGCCGAGTTTCACATATTTCAAAGCATTAGCCAAAACAATTGTTTTTGGTGGGAGGTGAGACCTTATATTTTTTAGTCCTAGGAATAATTTAACAGTCTGTTACCTCTGCTCCGTGAATCTTTTACTGAAAGCCTGCTGGTACCACATAGGGAAGGATTTCTCGCTGCAACAACACTAAATAATAATCCAAGGGGAGTTTAATTAACACATATACTTTTCGTAAAGTATCTTCATGTTAGTTTACTACTGGATGTAAATAGTCAATTAAAGAGTGGGTTGTGAATCACAAAACTAATTTTTGAAATTTGTTTATATATATAATATATAAATGACTTCTGTTTTTTTTTCTTTTTTTTTTTAACTGCAAAGGTTTAAAGCACAAGCTTTCGCTAGTAAGTCCCCCTTATGTACAATATCGCCATACCTCTGGCTTTCTTACAACTTACGTCTAAGTTATTCCCCTAAATAAATTTGCTATTAGGCAAAATATTTTTCTTTTAAACTAGATAATAGAAAATATCTTCTGTTTATAAGAATAAGAGTATATATATATATATATATATATATATATAAAATAAATCTCTTAAGATTCTTTTTTAGACCGTAAGGTTTCTTTCTTAAACACGAGGAGTTATTAATCTTATTTACTGGAAAATCTGGTAAGTATCTTTTGGAAATTGATTGGTTTGATGAGAATGATGTTACCATCTATTTTCTCATTGAAACCAAACGACAAGCACGCCTGACTTTGGAAAACCAACCAACAGCAGCTAACAAATGTGCCTACAAGGTGGCTGAAGCTGATTGCCAAAGAGGGATCCGTGAAGCCCAGAACACCTGGTGGCAAAGAAAAGCTGCAGAAATACAGAGTTTCGCTGACCAACGTGACCTGCGCAGCTTCTATGCAGCAACAAAGGAAATATTCGGTCCCAAACGGTCATCAGTGGGCAGCCTGAAGGACGTTGATGGGGCCACGACCATCAGCGACAGCGAGGGCATCTTGGCCAGGTGGAGGTCTCACTTTGAGAACCTCCTCAATGACCAAGCAGACACCCCAGACGATCTCGTCCGTCACTGGATGGCACTACCACCCTCCATCCATGACTTCAACAAGGCCCTGCAGCGCATGAAGCCCGGCAAAGCCCCAGGGCCAGACAACATCCCGTTGGAGCTCCTCACTCACGGTGGCCCCGGTTTGAGGAACCATTTGATGCTCCTTATACTGAAAATATGGGAGACCAAGACCCTCCCCAGTGACTTCCGCAATGCAAACATCGTTACCATCTTCAAGAAGGGAGACAGGGAGAACTTTAACAACTACCGGGGAATATCACTACTAAGCATCGCGAGTAAGATTTTCGCTCGGATTCTCCTTGACCGCCTCCTTATTCTCGCAGAAGACGTCCTGCCAGAGTCCCAGTGCGGCTTTCGACCTTCCCGCGGGACCATAGACATGATCTTCTGTGCGCGACAACTACAAGAGAAGAGCCTCGAACAAC
>NC_090725.1:325921124-325923624 GCF_036898095.1 Palaemon carinicauda | reverse complement strand
AGAAAGGATTAAATTTTGGAAGGTGAAAGTTTGAAGGAGGTTACGTTTTTACCCCTGTTTGTGAGTTTGTTTGTATGTGTATGTTGGTTTGTGAACAACTTCATGGCCATAATTTTAATCGTAAACTAATAAAACTTGCAGGGATTAACTGTTGTGTAAAAAGAGAGAAATAAATATTGGAAGGTGAAAGTTTGAAGGAGGTTACGTTTTCACCCCTGTTTGTGTGTTTTTTTGTATGTGCGTTTTTGCTTGTGAACAGCTTCATGGCTATAATTTTAATCGTAGACTAATAAAACTTGCAGGGGTTAACTGTTATGTAAAAAGAGAAATTATTATATATTTGCAGGTCAAGGTCAAAGGTCAAGGTGATGGTCGAGGAAAGTGTTCCTTTCATGTAATCAGCCATAAGCTTGAACATAGTTGTCACACAGACTTCCAATTTGTTTCATATTTAAGTGTATGGAAATCTACGAAATTAATACATGTTAAGGTCAAAGTCAAGGTTTTAGCAATACAACGAGAAATAAGCTGCCGTGGTGGAGGCCTGCACTCTACAGAGTACCCCTGCAGTTCTGTATGTGTCAAGGTTTTGCAAAGAATGTGTAATTAAAATGCAATACAGTTGTGAATGTAATTTTATAAAGTAATTCGAGGGAGAATTAAGTTCATGAATTTTCATACAATATTCTCTCTCTCTCTCTCTCTCTCTCTCTCTCTCTCTCTCTCTCTCTTTCATAAATATACTGAATGTGATAATCAATCAATAACATTTGACAATTTTAAAAATAATTACTTTATGTTATGTTATGAAAATTCTCAAAACTATTTACCCATTATTCAAAAAGTCAAATGTTATTTTAGGATAAATTAATTTGCATAATCTCATTTAAGCAAAATATTTGTGTTATAATTACAACGGGAACGGGCTATTTTCATATTATTTCAATATGATTTTTTTTATGAAAATTAAATGAAAAAGTAAGGGATATGAAATATGCTATCAAATAATATTCTATTCAAAGGAAGGAAACAAAAAATCATACAACGTATGGTTATCATTGTAATGATATAAATGATGAATGATGAACAGCATAAAGACAAAATATATAATACTATATTGAAGAGTTAGGTAGAGTTAGCCATTTATTAAAAAGTCCTAAAAGAACAATAATAAGAAATTATATATGAAGGAGATTCTATAAGATGAATTGTAAGCCACCACAAAAAAAAAAAAAAAGGATAGGAAGATTGATGTAACTCTACAGTATTATGAATCCATCCAAAAGGATTCTATTGGTAAGAATTAAAAGCAGATTTCCCCAAGTTTATATATATATATATATATATATATATACATATATATATATATACATATATATATATATATATATATGTATATATATATATATATATATATATGACAACGATTTCCAAACTCATAGCTGATTACGTTAATTGAACATTTTGCTTGACTAAGATATTGACCTTTGACCTTGACCTTAAAAAATTCAAATATTTTTATTCTTTTATATAACAGGTAATACTGCAAGTTCAATTACTCAAAGACTGAAATTGTGGTCAGTAACCTGTTCACAATCAAACACACATACACACAAACACAGAGACAAGGAGCAAAGCATAATCTCCTTCCAACTTCACAAACGGAGGTAAAATGAATAAATACTGACATATTCGCATCATAATAACAGCAGTATTCGCATGTTCATTTGAATTCTTCAATGACGTTTGGGCAGCTTATATGATTTCAATATTGTACAGTCAATAATTCATCAAAAGGAATATGGCTCTGAAACTACATGGGCTACACACGTTCAGTTGAAACTAATTTCCAGGTGTATTTTTAGGGGAAAGGCAATTCTACGTTACCTCCTGTACGACATTCTGTGACCTATCTTCTATTGTCATCAAAGGGAGAATGAATAACATTCATTGTTACTGTTAAAACCCCAAAGGACGTACTGGTACTTTTCACAAAAGCCATCCCTTTACCCCCATGGACGTACCTGTACGTCCTTGCAAAAAAATGCTATAAAAATTTGTTTTTTCATATTTTTTGATATTTTTTTCAGAAAATTCAGGCATTTTCCAAGAGAATGAGACAAACCTGACCACTCTATGACAAAAATTAAGGCTGTTAGAGCAATTTAAAAAATATATACTGCAAAATGTGCTGGAAAAAAATAACCCCTTGGGGGTTAAGGGTTGGAAATTTCCAAATACCCCGGGGGTAAAAGGGTTAAGAGAATATTGTTGACATTTGCATAATATCTGGATGAGTTCAACTTTCTACGTTTCCTTTACCGTAATTATAATCACTTTATCCTATGTATATACTATTTCTTCTCTCTATGCTCCGTTAGATTTTGTTTTATCTCAGAACTTGTTTCACTGTTTTTTTTTTTTTTTTTTTTTTTTTTAGGAGTGTAACTTAATATAAAAAAAGGGTTACGGGTAAATTGACGACGTATTATCATTCTTT
>NC_090725.1:325892073-325894573 GCF_036898095.1 Palaemon carinicauda | reverse complement strand
GGGTATCCTCCACAGTAAAGCGAGAACTCTTTTCAAGTGGATGGACGACTATTCTTACTTATCTCATGGAAGCCAATAGAAGGAATTACTGAAAACATCAGGGAGCTAAAAGTATCAGAAAGAGCAAGCCGAGGTAGATTAATAGTGCCAAAAAAATATACCAGGAAAACTAAGGAAGGCGCACAGGACATTAATCCACTACGCACCAGCATCGATAATGCAGCGACTATTTAATGTGCTGCCAGCTCATCTTTGAAACATATCAGGAGTGAGCGTAGATGTGTTAAAGAATAAGCTCGATAAATACCTAAGATGCATCCCAGACCATCCAAGACTGGAAGATGCAAATTACACCGGAAGATGCATTAGCAACTTTCTGGTAGATATACGAGGTGCCTCACACTGAGGGACCTGGGGGAACCCAAACAAAAAATAAGGCAATAAGGCAGTGGAATATCAGGTTCGATAAGGAGGCATATATTCATCTTTTCTCAGATGAGAATTTTTCAATAGAAATGGGATTTCTTTTCTTCGTCCTAGCCATTATCCTCATCAGGATCTTCATGAATTCGTTATCATTGATTTTTTTTTCCTATTTCAAACTCAGTAAAGACATCACCAGCATTGAAGGATCTGTAGTTATAATAGATGTAAATTTATATAACTTCCAAGTTACATAATTAAAATATATATAAACACACACTGTTACCTTTTAAGAAAAAAATTATAATTTATTTGTTTTGGTTTGTGTCTCTCTAGAATTTTTATTTATAGTTTGGGTTAACTACTGCACTGTAATTGTTCAGTGGCTACTTTTCCTTTTGGTATGGGTAGAAGGGACTCTTTGGCTATGGTAAACAGCTCTTCTAGAAGGACACTCCAAAATCAAATCATTGTTCTCTAGTTTCGGTTAGTGCCATAGCCTCTGTAGCAAGGTCTTTCACTGTCTTGGGTTAGAGTTCTCTTGCTTTAGGGTACACTTAGGCACAATATTCTATCTAATTTTTCTTCCTCTTATTTTGTTAAAGTTTTTATAGTTTATATAGGGAAATAATTATTTTAATGTTGTTACTGTTCTTGAAATATTGTATTTTTCTTTGTTTCCTTTCCTCACTGGGGTCTTTTCCCTGTTGGGGACCCTGGGCCTATAGCATCCTGCTTTTCCAACTAGGGTTGTAGCTTAGCAACTAATAATAATAATAATAATAATAATAATAATAATAATAATAATAATAATAATAATAATAATAATAATATCAGTGTCCATAAAGATATATCACTCTCATTATATGAGCTGTTTGTAGTACCACACTCCTCAGTGTTAGTCCTGGGGTTTTATCAACTATCCTTTCTCTATTTCTGTTGTCTCTAGGGCTCCATTAACTATGGCACGTAATTCATCCTGTATATCTCATCATATTCTTAATTCAATTCAAGGGCTCGATATTTTTCAAGCATTTTTTTCCCTTCTCTTATCTTTCAATGTTAAGTAACATTGTTTTGTAACATTCATGGTTGATACTGATTTCTTTCTGGCTAGTGTCATACTAAGGTCCGCAAAGTAACTTACTTTGATAATTTTCCACAACCCACATCAATTGATATAGCACCATTTGGTATAACACTGTATTTGGTAGTTTATGTACAGATTCCCAGTCTGTATAGTCTCAATAATCAAGAGTTTTCATATTCAGCATAAGATTTCCACACTAAGTTGACCCCCAGAGTTGTTTCCTCCACTGAGCCGCTAACAGAGTGCTGCATTCCCAAGAAAGAACAGCGAAAATGATTTGGCCAACAATAGTGAGCAGGACAGTAGCATACCTGAACATACAATCGTCCCGGCAAAAGGACCAGGTAATCATGGGGCATCTCACTTAGCTCTGGAGATGCACTGATATTATTTTCTGAATGGGCATTAGCCAATCAGCAGCCTTCTAGCATAATACCATTCACGTTCACCCGAACCTGCCACCCAATGAAAATTCAAGAGCCAACTCGACACAATGGAAGTCTTACTGCATAAGTATGCTTCATCTAGGCAAATGCACCAGCCAATCACGGGACATCTCCACGTGGCCCTGGAGACGCACTGATGTCACTTTTAGAGGGCGCATCAACCAATCAGCAGCCTTCTAACATAATACCATTGCTGCTCACGTGGACCTGCCACCCAATAAGAATTCAGCAGCGAAGATGAACCGACGGAATATTTATTGCATATATACGCTTCGTCCCGTCAAATGGGACAGGGCAATCGTGAGAAATCTTGCATGGCCCTGGAGCTGCACCGATGTCACTTTTGGAGGGCGCATCAACCAATCAGCAGCCTTTTAACATAATACCATTGCTGCTCACGTGAGCATGACACCCGAAAAGAATTCCTCAGCCAAGACGAAAGGACGGAATTATTACTGCATAAATACCCAGGAATCCAATCCTTTACATTACCACGAGCTTGATAATGAGCAAGGATTTCCACAAGGAATACTTACGCAAC
>NC_090725.1:325867073-325874573 GCF_036898095.1 Palaemon carinicauda | reverse complement strand
AGAAAGGCAAGGGCGGGTCCATCAGGACGACATGGCCATCTCACCCAAAAATAGATTTTTTGCTTCGCTCAAAATCCGTTTTTTGGGCTCAAGCCATGTCGTCCTGATGGAAGTGTACCAGAGCATTACTGTATCTGTGGATTCTCAGAACGTGCCGTACTCCCCGGAGGTAATTTTTTTTTTTCCCGGTCGACTAGACCTAGAGACCTAAGATGTTACCGTTATACATCTTTTCAACTAACTATAAACTATGTTAGAGCTTCCTGCCCCCTACAGGGAAGAGTCCTACTAGACTCTGGAAAAGTCTCGAAGAGTACATATATCTATGTATGAATACCAGGTAAGCTAATATAGTGGTCTCGCCCTATATTAAGTAAAGCATAGTTTGTAAAGGACCACTGCGTCAATATGAAATATCGACCAGTTTTCGCACAATACTTGTATTGGACAAAGGTTTTATATCCGCATAGGAGGAAAACCAATGCAACATAGCTTGCATAAAGGAACAATTCTATTAGAATTATCCCAGATAAGGTACATAGAATGAATGCTCAATTATACCAATAAATTGACACAGGTGAAGGAGACGCAAGGTTCTCAAGAACCAGATTATTGACAGGCAATAAATAGACAGGTAACCACAATTATATATATATATATATATATATATATATATATATATATATATAAATATCTATATATATATATATGTATATATATATATATATAATATATATATATATATATATATATATATATATATATATATATATATATATATATATATATATATATAAGAAGAGGATAACCCAAACTTTAAGCATAAGTATGATAATAAACAGAGCTTGTTTGTCTGAAAGAAAAAACATTAGATGCCACTTTTAAGATACCGATGTATCAAAGTCATAAAAGCCTGTATTACAAATCAATGACATTAGCGTTAGAAACGCTCGGCACACATGTCTGCACTTATGCTAGGTTCACCTTCGGAAATGGAACAGTCTGGATGGGCAACACGGTGCCCTCACTTAGTTTGTAGTAAGTATGTAACTACACACTCACCCTGGAATTAATCGTCCCAATTAAGACCACTGTTCCTCGCAGAGTTAAACAGTAGGGTTAACACCGCGACCCACTGCTACCACAGATCTCTTTTAGTTCCTCTACTTGCTTCGCATAGTGGCGAAAGAACACTCTGGAAGACTTCCAGCCAGTGTATGAACGGAGATGTTCAAAATCCATATAATTAAAGAAATTTAAGAATGAGGCAACTTTCCTCGGATCGTGACCTGCGGGTGTATTGTCAGGATCCGCTCTGCGAATAAAATATGTTCAGTTCTTCCCCATCCAGGAACTGAACACGACCTGCCTCTCTCGAGAGGCTACAGTCTCACTAACCCTGGCCCCGGACGCGAGTGCAAAATAGGAAAATAACTTTTTGTGTCAAATCCTTTAACGCACACTCTTCATTGCTCAACAGAGAAGCGAAATGAAGAACTTGTCTAAAGACCATGAAATGGGCTTTGGAGGTGCTGAAGGTCTGAGCCTAGCACAGGCTTTCAGGACTTTATTAAAGATCTCGTTACCTAGGTCGACCTGGAAGGCATATAGAATGGGTCTTGTCAAAGCAGACTTACACGCTGAAATCGTGTTCGCTGCCAACCCTTGACCATGGAGGTGGGGAAAAAAAGATAAGCAGAAATCTGTCAAGATCTCCTGCGGAATCTTCGCCTGACAAAAGGCCACCCATTTTCTCTAAGATGACTCATATTGCCTTCTAGTAGATTTGCATTTATATTCCTCAAGGAAGTCTATACTGGCTTTCGAAATCCCGAAACGCTTTCTCACCGCTAGGGAGAGAAAATCATGAACTGCAGGGTCCGGGTTTTCTGTAATGAAGCGCAGACAGTTGACTTCTGGACTCGCTGGGTCAGAACTGGATCTGGTAGTGGTACAAACTTCAGCTACAGTTCCAATGCCAGGAGGAACCACACGCTGTTCGGCCACTTGTGGGCCACTATTGCCGCTACCCTTTAAAGGATCTCAGTTTGTTGAGGACCCTCAACAGAAGGTTGTGAGGAGGGAACAGATAAATCTTGGACCATCTGTTCCAGTCGAGGGACATCGCGTCCACTGCTTCCGCTAAGGAGTCCTCGTACGGGGCACGTACAGGGGCAACTTCTTGTTGTCTTTCGTCGCAGAGAGGTCTATCTGCAGTTCTGGGACTGATTCAGAATGAAGGAGAATGATCCTGCGTCTAAGGACCATTCCGACTCTATCGGTGTGAACCTGGATAGAGCGTCCGCTGTCACATTGCGGACTCCTTGAAGGTGAACTGCCGACATGTACCACTTCTTCTTTTCCGCCAATCGGAAGACGGCCAACATCACCTGGTTGAGAGGTGGTGACCTCGATCCTTGTCGATTCAAGTATCTTACAACTACCTCGCTGTCTATTACCACTTTATGTGGAACGAATGACGCGGGGAGACTTTCTTTAAGGTAAGGAGCACTGCCCTAGCTTCTAGAAAGTTTTATGAGAAAGGTCTTGAATAGCCTGGACCAAGTCCCCTGGACTTTTTTCCCGATGAGAGTGACCTCCCCATCCCTCCTTTGAGGCGTCTGAGTGAATCGTCACCGACGGGGGAGGTGGCTGAAGAAGAACCTGACTTCTTTAGATGTCTGGCTTGGGACCAAGGCCTAAGAAGAGTACTTAGCCGAAGCGGGCTGGTCTTCTCAGATCTCTTCACGCGTTTGATGCATAACTTCTCCAAACTCCGATGGCATCCTTTAGCTGTGCTCTTAGCACTGGGTCTGTCACCGAAGCAAACTGGAGAGAGCGCAGTACTCTCTCCTGATCGTGTCTTGATATCCTTTCGAAATCTTGAAGTCTCTTGACAGAACCCGCTATCTCCTTCCTTTTCTTCGCCGGGGTGGAGAAACGGTGTGACAAAAGGTCCCAGTGGATCTTAGCCACTGGAACTTTTGAGATGGAGAAAGTCGAGACTTTTTCTGTTGATCTTGAAGCCTAGGTACTCTAGGAACTGGATCACTTGACTGGAAGCTTACAAGCATTCTGTCTCGGATGCTGCCCACACCAACCAGTCGTCCAGGTAGGCTACTACCTGAATTCCCTTTAGGCCGAAATTGTTTAAGAGCTACGCTCGCAAGCTTCGTAAAAATCCTTGGGGCTATGTTTAGCCCGAATGGCATGGCTCCGAAGGCGTATAGTCTTCGTTGTAGCCTGAACCCTAGGTAGGGGGAGAGTCGATGGCTAAATGGAATGTGCCAGTAGGCGTCTGAAAAGTCTATAGAGACGGAATATGCCCTCTTGGGCAGTAAGGTCCTTATGTGTTGCAGTGTTAGCATTTTGAATTTACAATTCACTATGAACTTGTTAAGTGGCGACAAGTCCAGAATGACTCTGAGCTTTTCCGAGTCTTTCTTGGGAACACAAAACAGCCTCCCTTAGAAATTGATGGGCTTCACCCTTTTTCTCCAACCGTTCTTGAACGTACTCCTCCATAACGGGGGGTGGAGTTTTGGAAAAACCGAAGGTACGGGGGGTGGAGTGCTGTACCAGCTCCCGCCCAGTCCATTCTTGAGTAGGCTGTGGGCCCAGGGATCGAAGGTCCACCGATCCCGAAATTTTCAGAAGTCTCCCTCCTACCGGTATCACCTCACTTGGACTGCCGTCCTGAGGTCTTGCCTTCCTGACCACGACCATCCCTGAATCCCCTTCCCCTTGAGGGGCGTCTAGACGAGCCTCTGGCTGCTCCTCTAGGCTTTGCTCGGAAGGAAGTAGACTGCCCTTCGAACGCTGGGGTGAATGCCGTGGACTGTGTCGACACGGCCTGGGGTACCCACTGAAAGGTGGTCGGGGTTTGTGCCACGATCTGGGGCACTGGGGGCAATGGCAATTGCAGTTGCTGTTGCTGTCTAAGAGGCTTGGCTGGCCGAGACGGTAGCCTAGTCCTCATAGTCTTCCTCTTTGGTTGAGGACCCTCATCCGGGGAAGACTTTCTTTTGATAGCCAGGCCCCACTTCTGGAGAGGGTTTCTATTTTCCAAGGCGGCTTTATCAAAAACTTCTTTGACCAAGTCGGTAGGGAAAAAGGTCTTTTCCCCAAATGTTGGAGGAGATTAGTTTCTTTAGCTCGTGCCTCACCGTAGCCGAGGTAAACACGAACTCCCTACAAGCTCTCCTTGCCTTGACGAAGCCATAAAGGTCCTTCGTCACTGTGGCCAGATGAGGCTTGGCCACTACCATGAACATTTCATGGACCTTGGGGTCACTTGCCATCGTCTCGAGAGTAGTCTGAAGAGACATTGAGGCAGTCAGTCTTTCTTTTGTATCGAACTCACTTCGCAAAAGAAAGTCAGACAGCTTAGGGAGGTCCTTGCCGAACTGACGTCCGGCAATATCAGCCTCCAACTTTCCCACTGAGAACGTAAGATGGACGTCCATCAAGTCTTTGTGGTCCATAGGCAGGACCAGCGACAAGAGTTTACACTCCTCTAGGGAGGGGCAAGACTTGCCGGCCTCGATTGCTTTTAGTACAGCCAGAAACCCTTTCTGTAAAAGGGGGATGGCTCTAGTAGGCGAGGACACAAAGGAAGGGAGCTTCCTATTCAATGCAGCTACCTTTGAGTTAGAGAAGCCCCTCTCTTTCATCGAGGATGAAAGTAGAGCTTAAGCCTTAGCATGGTCCATCACTATGACCTCCTTCGGCTCTGTCTACTCCTTTGAAGCTGGTTCCTTCCTCAGCCGGATATAACAGTCCGGATATGATGCCTTGCTGGGCCAGAATTCCACCCTCCAGGGGAACTGAGCCCAGCTTATCCGAGATGACGATCTTTCCAGTCGTCATCGGTATGTGCTCAGCATACCTCCGTGGGTTAGCATCTGAGCACAAGGGAAGGTCTTTCACATTGAGCTTTTTCTGGGGCCCATGTGTTTCTGCAAGGCACTGCATTCGCAGTTCCATTGCAGCCGCCTTCTCCTGATTCTCCTTCTGCATTTGCTGGATCATTCCAACAATAGAAGAGAGGGCCTGTCCCAGCTCTACTGGGAGACCGGCCGATGTAGAGGGGCTTGAACTTCATCCTGGGCTTCTGCCAGGAGGTCTTCCTCCTGACACCCGTCCACATCAGATATCCTGTCATTTAGCTGGATGTCTTGCATTGCGACCGCGACTTCAGCATCCACCTGGATCTGAACTTAGGGGATCTCCTCTTGAGGCTGGGGAATCACTGCATCAGCTGATGCCTTAGGGAAAAGATACGCCCTCATCTTCTCACTTGGAAGATAAGGTCCAAAAGTGTTCTTTTGGAAGCCCCTTACCCAGGTACGAAGCTTCTTCCTAGCTATTTAAATGTCTCATTAATCAGGTTAGTGCACACAGTTCATACCTGAGGGTCTCAATACCGGAGATCATCCTTGGAGACAGCGTATGCTGCGTGTCTCCTACAAAACTCATGTCCGCAGAGGTTCTTGCTGCTGACATTGCAGAAAGCACTTCCCCACTTCGGAGTGTCCTTCGGTAAAGAGAAGAAATTTCCATGAGTATCAAGTGAACTATGTATCACTGGATATGCATAGTATAGCATAACAATTCAGAAAGGAAAGATACACACTTGTGTTTCCCTCACAACCCATTGTTGCAGCCTTCCAGATAATAAAATCAAAAATGGTTTATCTCTTCTAGAGTAACCAATGCAAGGTTTCCAGAGGAAACAGGTGGAGCTCACACCTAAGCAATGATTTTAAAATCCTGGATAATAGACAGGGAAGAACTCAGCTTCCTATCTGAGGGCAACAACAAAGGGATGTGCAAGAAAACACAATAGTGTTAGAAGATACAGTGCTGTACCAAAACCTTTACTATAGTTTTCTTCTTACTGTATATGCTATACAGAAGAATACTAGTACATTATAGGGGGATGTGTGCCGGCCTGCCTTTGCCGGCCGGCACTCACCACAACTAGCTTTAAAGTATACTACTTAACAGCTATAGGGCGGCAGCACTCTGGTTCAAATGCCTGTGCCGGTTGGCAGCAACTGCCGGCCGGTAACAGCCAGTGTTGGCTGGCAATGGCTGTCGGCCAGCAACTACACAAGGTAGTACCCAGCTGCCGGCCACACTCTTGGTGACCGGCAGACAAGGACTGACATAAGCCGGCCGGCAAAGGTACAAGACCGATGCCAGCCGGCAGCAAAAGAACCAGAGGACTACACCTGCCCGGCTGCCGGCCTCATAGGCCATCAGCCGGCCTCATAGGCCGGCAGCCGGGACAGGTACAGCACTAGAAGAAAATAGAATGGATGCCGGGATAAGAGTCTACACTACCTCCAAGCCCGGCAACCGAAAGAGTGCATATAAGGAAGGGGAGAAACTAATTCAGGCTTCCTTGACCAATGCCGTCCGGCTCTGCCGGCAGGCATGGATGAGGGACCAAGAGAGGTCCGGGCAGCACTCGAAAACATAAGACCCTTGCCGGCCAGCAGCTCTGCCGGCCGGCGATGGGCTGAGTCAATTCCACATCCCAACCTATACTAGGTCCAGAAGTAGAACGGCGTACAGTACAGTAATGGCTAGGCCATTACGGAGATAGAGGGGGAAGAGACAAGAGGGTCCTGCCAACCTTGCTTTGGTGACAGATCACCCGCAGCCAAGAAACTTATCTTAGCCTAAGGGAGATCTAAGGGAAAAGGCCAGCAATACTTGCCAGCTTCCAGAGCACCAAAGCAAGGAAGGCGTTGCTACTCCCAAGGGAAGAACTTATCCTCCCCCGAGAACAGCAACAGGACTTAGTCTGGTCGATCACAAAAGAAGGAATCATAACTACAGAAACCTTCGGTAGTGACCTAAGGGAGCTAAGCTCCCTTTGTATGTGTTAGGTCAGCGAGGGGGACTCTGCCCCAAGCCAGACAACACAGACTCACACTAAAAACTCTGTTGTTCTGTCCCTCTTGAACCATAACTACAGGAACAGGAAGGTACAGTAACACCCTAGTATAGTTTTATCAAAAATAAATTCGGAAAAAACCACTTAGGGATAAGCCCAAGGCTTAAACAGAGGGAAAGGGATTGCATACCTTCTCCGAAGAAAAGAAAGCAACCGGGGAGTATGATAAAGTATACTAAGGCTCCATAAGCAATTAGCCTAGGCACCAAGAGAATCGATTACCTAATTCACCAAAACTCACACGTATACAATCTTGGAAATATTCCACACAGTCTAAAATGTATAAAATATAGCCTAAAGCTTCAATAAAATTTTAATTACACTCGGAAAAACCAAAATCATGCATGAAGTACTAGGACCAAACGACTAGGCTACATGGCCTAGCGTAGGCCAGAATGGCGAAAACTTCGCCAAATAATACTAAGCACGAAAGGAAATCCTATGTAATGCTAAATAGCTAAAATTTATTAAAGCAAAACAACCAGGAATGTCGCTCTGACCAACTAATTTATACCTAGCGAGCGACAGTGTCC
>NC_090725.1:325862073-325864573 GCF_036898095.1 Palaemon carinicauda | reverse complement strand
CCTGGGATCAAAATATTTTTTTGGAGAATATGAAATTAAAATACGGATTTTTCTTAGCAGTGTAGATATACAAAAAACGGTAGAAGATTACGTACGAAATTCAGACAATAAAATACATCATGAAGGTGAAATATCTTTCTCCAGGAAGATACTTGAAAACGCTTCATCCTCAGAAGAAGGAAGGATTTATAGGTTCTAGTAAAAACGGTAAGAATAAGATAAGTTATGAGAAAAACGATATCTGGCTTAGCCACTTTGACAACAGATGGAGACATCTTTCAGATTTTTTTTGTTCATTTTTTTTTTTATTTATTTACTTTTATTTTTTAAGCACTTCAGAAAAGCATGTGGATAGTAACTGTCTGGCCCATTCAATGTAGAAATGTCATCCTTTTGGGGTTATCATGAGTGACTTTTCTCTTGTTGTATAAAGCCAAAAAAAAAGAGGTTAAAATAGAATAACCAGAGTTATATTATTATTATTATTTTTATTATTATTATCATTATTATTATTATTATTATTATTATTTTTATTATTATTATTATTATTATTATTATTTTTATTATTATTACTTGCTTAGCTACAATCCTAGTTAGAAAAACTGGATGTTTTGACCCTAAGGGCTCCAACAGGGAAAATAGCCCAGCGAAGAAAGGAATCAAGAAAAAATAAATATTTTAAGAACAGCTACAACACCTTAACAAATGTTCCCTATATAAACTACATCTAATGCAATTGTAAGTAGTTAACCTTTTTCCTAATTGAATGATAGTTTTGAAGGATATTTACTTTTCTGATAGATATTCTTAGAAATACATTTAGGAATAAAGTGAAAAGTAGAATCAACTAAGTATCAGAGAAAAAAGTCCATGATAATTTGTTTCACCTTCCAGTAATTTCATGCAGAAACAGACAAGCACACGTAATTACAGATATGAATAGCTAGAAGTAAGTATCAACTAGAGTTGTGTTTATACAAGCCATCACGGAAGCGTGTAGGTAGTGTCATTATATCTCATACGAATATATATATATTCCCTTGATTATAGCTCTCACAGTATACAAGAAAAGATTCCTTTATTCCCAGAAATATTTTGTACCTCAAGATTATATTTCCAATCCCTTTGTCATTTAAGCTGATTTATTAATTTTTATCTCTCTCTCTCTCTCTCTCTCTCTCTCTCTCTCTCTCTCTCTCTCTCTCTCTCTCTCTCTCTCTCTCTCTCTCATATATATATATATATATATATATAATATATATATACATATATATATATATATATATATATATATATATATATATATATATATATATATATATATATATATGTATGTATATGTCCTTTTACCAATATGAAATGATTCCTAGTATTCAATAGAGTGAAATAGTGAATTGTAGCTGTCACAGTACACAAGAAAAGATTCCTTTTATTCCAAGAAATATTTTGTACTTGAAGATTGCATTTCCAATCCCTTTGTCATTTAAGCTGATTTATTCATTTTCTTAGCTCTCTCTCTCTCTCTCTCTCTCTCTCTCTCTCTCTCTATCTCTCTCTCTCTCTCTCTCTCTCTCTCTCTCTCTCTCTCTCTCTCTCAAATACGTCCTTTTACCAATATTAAATGATTCCCACCATTGAATAGAGTAATATAATATACTCGTCCCTTCTTTGTTGACACGTATATTGAATTATATTTGGAATTAATTTTTATTTCCTCTTAGTCAAATAACATATACGAAATTTATAGTTGTGACTTCATAATAAATGATGAAGTAAAGGATTAGTTATTTGTCTTTAATTCCCTTTTTATTACAAATATTGACAGAGAGATAACGGAAAAAGATATTAGTTGACTCATAAGATATAATATGGTATATACTGTAAACCATGATGTATGGTTTCATTACTCATCATATGATTCATTATAGATAACATCATATTAGAAAATAATGTTTGAGAGAGAGAGAGAGAGAGAGAGAGAGAGAGAGAGAGAGAGAGAGAGAGAGAGAGAGAGAGAGAGAGAGAGAGAGAGAGAGAGAGAGAGAATGATTTTATAAGTGAATTACATAAATAGCACATTGATTAAATTATTACCGAGACAAGCCATGATAGTTCAATACTCAATCATGTACATTATTATACTAAATTTTCATATATTCAAATATGTCTCTTCACTGTTATTTCCAAGCCTTTAGAAACTACTCTACTAGTATTTAAAAGTTCCAGAAGTTCAAACTCAGAGCAAATGTTCTTATGTTGAACAGGCTTATATAATTACTTCTATAGTTTATATATCAAATATATGTTTTTATATTGTTAATGTTTTTAAAATACCTTATTTTAATTTTCGTTACTTCTTATATCGTTTATCTATCATCTTACTTCCTTTCCTCACTTGGCTATTTTTCCCATTAGAGCCCCTGGGTTTATAGCATCATGCTTTTCCTACTAGGGTTGTACCTTATCTAGTAATATATCTTTTATTTATTATTTTATTTCC
>NC_090725.1:325847073-325857073 GCF_036898095.1 Palaemon carinicauda | reverse complement strand
ATAAGACCATCCATCTTGACCTTGAACGAATCCATAGAAACAACTCGATTACTCCACTCAGCACCCTTCTTCACCCACCATGAGCATATGTACATCCAGGAGGATTGTGTACCGATGGGCTGCTATCCGGACGTTCTTTAACTCAACTTTCACAAGGGTGTCGTCAAGAAGCATGTTTTTGGACGTGTTGATAAGCCTAATATATATGTCCACTACACCGATGACTCATCTATAAAAAACTCATCTACCGAATATATTATTATTACTATTATTACTAGCCAAGCTACAGCCCTAGTTGGAAAAGCAAGATGCTATAAGCCCAAGGGCTTCAACAGGGAAAAATAGCCCAGTGAGGTGAGGAAATAACTTCGCAAGACCTATGAGGAGTGATGTTCTATCAGATTTGCGATGAAACATCAGAAAAATGGCCTTAGTCCCTTCCTGAATTTCTTGGACTCAACTTCTGAGTGTGGTTTTTATATCACTGTCAACACTAAATCCGCAATTTATAAATTTGCCTGAATGGTTATAGTGAATGCCACACTAGAGACATAATCTCCAACCTTTATGCCTACGTTCATTGGACCCTCTATCATGGCTCTTTCAGAGTGGAGAGCCACACCGATATGCATAAGATTATACAGATCATTGTTAACAATGGCTACTCCAACAGAGAAGTGAAACTTGCAATGGACAAATGGTACAAGACTGATCCTAGCAGCGACTGCATGCCTTCTATTATTACCTCATACTACAATGGCATCATGTTCAGCCAGTATGAAGAGAATGAGAAGGCTGCTAGGGATATTATCAACAGCCATATCATCCCTGTTCAAGAAGAACTTAACATTTAGTATCTGACTATGATAACCATATCTCTTATCATGAAAAAAAACCCAGCCCCTTCCTTGCAGAACTTTCTTAAGAGGTGCAACGTTGTTTATTCCTATCAAATCCTAGTCCGTAGATGTCTTTCCCGTTACATTTGAAAGACAACAATGAGACTTTCAAAAATGCTGTTCTATGATGTCCAACAGAGAACCATCAAGACACATGAGCTCCTCGCTCACAATAAGAATATGGCTCGAGAGGACATCATAAAGACTATAAAGGTCATTGGCAGTATCTAGAATGACAGGAGGCTTAGGATCCTGGACGCCTAGCTCATCCAACAGGATAGACCTAACATGGACACGACCTAGATGTTCCTCCTCCCCTCCTACTAAGAGATCACCACCAGTCAATCTCATAACAGCAACGATGGCAAAGCCGATGAGTGGCCCAGCGGGTTGCCTTGGACTAAAACCACCACGGCGAGCACCTCAGGCCATCAGCAAAGAGTGCTGACCACTCTGCCCTGGTTTCTGAACAGCTGAGCAGCTTGACAAATACCGATTGCCACTCAGGTAGCGTGTTATCGAATCAGTGCACCCTTATTGATACCCTGGCTTGGACTACCTAAACCCTAACTCCACCCAACTTCGAGGATTAGGAGCGGGTGTAGCTACCTGACTGTGACTTAGCGTCTCCCATCCAGTGCCTAGGCCAATGTAACACTGGGAAATTTCAAGACCAGATACAGATTCCACCCATTAAAACCAATAAGCGACCAGTGACTGATGTAACAAGCCAACCGTGGCGTATATAAGGAGCGTGCTTACCACCCCTAGGCAGACATTGTCTTTGTGGTTAAATGGTAAAGTCACGGTTATACAAGTATCCTGGACCAGAGTTCGATTCCCGGCCTGTCAGATGCTATTATCTTAGAGTGGTTTTGCCTTTAAACTCTGATCCTGAGGTCGGTAAGAGAATCTTGACATTAATGGGTATAAAATATATGGATTATTTGAATAGGAAAAAAAAAACACGTCTAATTGAGCAAAATTTATCAATAATCTAATGCTAAGTACAAACCTACTAATTAGCTATGATAGTGAAGATGAGTCGATTTCAACTCTAGGTACGAAAAACCTGAATTCAACAGGTATATTTACAGAAGAATTGTCATTGACTTTCATCTTTCTTCGTGGCTGAATGGTACAGTCACTGTCAACCAAGTATCTTGGACCAGGGTTCGATTCCCAGCAAGTCATATGCTATTTCTTTGAGTGGTTTTGCCTCAGGGCTCTGATTCCAAGGTCGGTAAGAGAGTCCAGACATTATTTTTTAAAAATATATGACATATTGGAATATATATATATATATATATATATATATATATATATATATATATATATATATATATATTTTTATATATATATATATATATATATATATATATATATATATATATATACACATACATATACATACATATATATATACATATATATATATATATATATATATATATATATATATATATATATATATATATATATATATATATACATACATATACATACATATAGATATATATATATATATATATATATATATATATATATATACATATATATATATATATATATATATATATATATATATATATATATATATACACATATATATACACACATATATATATATATATATATATACATATATATATATATATATATATATATATATATATATATATATATAAATATGTATATATATATATATATATATATATATATATATATATATATATATATATATATATATTTATATATATATATTCATATATATATATATATTTATATATATATATGCACATATATATATATATATATATATACATATATATATATATATATATATATATATATATATATATACATATATATATATATATATATATATATATATATATATATATATATATATATATATATATATATATATATATATTAGCCTCCATATTCTAAATACTTGTTAAGACATGGAAAAGTAGCGCAGCAGTTATCCACACAAGAATTACAAAAAAAAAGAAGAAAAAAATAGAAACTAAACAATGAAAAGCGATATTTCAACATAACACCCCCCTCCAAAAAAAGAAAAAAAGTCACGTAATTTTATCTCCCCAGTGCCGTTATGTCCATCTGTTCCTGTCCTCTTTTTCTTTAGCCTTCTTTTTCCGTCCATTCTCCCAGAGACGCCGGGTCTCCTCAGCCGGTGGACATCTCAATAAAGCGTCTCGTAGCAGCCTGTCACACTTGCTGGGGTCTGCAAAAACGAATATTTCGGAAAGTGACACCACATGGCGTCCATCCGGCTTGGTCGTATAGCCTCTCCGAATATTTCTCCCACCCACTCAGCATGTTTCACTAACCTCCAGCATTCCATGGGGGTTTTTGGGTCGTCTTATATTTGCTTTTCAGAATATAAACTATAATGGTTTATTTCATAATATATATTATTAGCTAATAATAGGTCTTTATAAAATAAATTATCCTGGTAACCATTGTTTTTGAAGAATTCCTTTAGAATGTGATTTCTTTATGAAAGTTCAAGTAATTTGATGAAAGCTTATATGCTCTATTAATGAGAGTATCAATACTCTCATTAATAGAGCATATAAGATTTCATCAAATTACTTGAACTTTCATAAAGAAATCACATTCTTAAAGGAATTCTTCAAAAACAATGGGTACCAGGATAATTTATTTTACAAAAAAGTACAAATAGGTCTTTATAATATATTTAAAGGGTTGAACATAAAACCTCAAAGGAATTGTAATATACCTATTATTATCACTATTCCCATTATCAGAACTATTAAAAAGCTATTTTAATATGCCGAGTGCTTTTGGGGTCGTCTTATATTTGCTTTTCAGAATATAAACTATAATGGTTTATTTCATGATATATATTATTATGTAATAATAGGTCTTTATATTATACTCAAAACCTTAACCATAAAACCACAAAGGAAATATTATTATATTCAGTATTATCACTATTTCTATAATCAGAACTATTAAAAGGCTATTAATATTTGTCCTTATCTATGATATATCCATCAATTTTGCTGGTTAGAGAGAGAGAGAGAGAGAGAGAGAGAGAGAGAGAGAGAGAGAGAGAGAGAGAGAGAGAGAGAGAGAGAGAGAGAATATAAAAGCATATACACATTTAATACATGATGCAAAACATATATTATTTTATATATTACGGAGGTTTTATTTTAATATTCTGGGAGTTTTTGATAAGCATTCATATACTCAAGTAATTGATTTACTAATATGAAAACGATATACTATCAAAAGAACAAAAATGAGATCACAATTTCATGATAATTCAATTCAGCAAATATACACAATTACAATCAGTATCAGATCTTCAATAACCAACTGAGTATCGAGAAGATTCTTTTCGTGAGAAAACTATTCCTAGGACTCTCATTTCTATCCTATAAGACCTTTGTAAAATTGCCAGTGTGCCTTGCACCCGAGAATACCTGGATATCCTTCGGTGAATCCTCTGCCATCTAAAGCTTCTACCACAATGGATGTTGAGGGATGCAGAACTGAAGAATTTCATTCCTTTGAAGGGCTCCGCAGTTGGAGACTGTAACAGGTCTTCTTATGCCTCTAATTCCAATTCTTAGTGTCTTTAGCTAATAATAACAACGGATGAGAATTAGACTTGTTTTTACAGTATCATTCGAAGTATAATGAACGTTATAATTATATCGAATAAAGCTATTATTTGAATAGAAGAACTTTAGGTAAAAAGAAGATATTTTCCATTACAACCAGTCAGGACCTACTAGGGTATAAGCAATAAAGCTGTCTTATGCTAACAACTTGTTTATATATATATATATATATATATATATATATATATATATATATATATATATATATATATATATATATATATATATATACATATATTCATATATATATATATATATATATATATATATTTATATATATATACATATATATATATATATATATATATATATATATATATATATATATATATATATATATATATATATATATATATATATACATATGTACCAGCTGAACTCGGCTGAGTCCCTGGTTAGGCTGGAGGAACGTAGAGAGTAGAGGTCCCCTTTTTGTTTTGTTTCTTGTTGTTGCCGGCTACCCCCCAAAATTAGGGGAAGTGCCTTTGGTATATGTATGTATATATATATATATATATATATATATATATATATATATATATATTATATATATATATATATATATATATATATATATATATATTTATATATATATGTATATATATGTATATATATGTACATATATATATATATATATATATATATATATATATATATATATATATATAACATGACTCAGCCAATTAAAAGAAGATAAATCTATACATTATTTTTCATAAATAAAATATGATTGAAATTACTAGTGATTTGCGCATTTTTTTTAGAATAAACTAATGATCGATCTCAGATCATATTGCGGTTGCATATTAAGGGTATTTTTTTACTTTTAATGCAAATAAGTTGG
This sequence comes from Palaemon carinicauda, assembly GCF_036898095.1. Classification (NCBI taxonomy): domain Eukaryota; kingdom Metazoa; phylum Arthropoda; class Malacostraca; order Decapoda; family Palaemonidae; genus Palaemon; species Palaemon carinicauda. The sequence goes on along the minus strand of NC_090725.1, from coordinate 325,851,647 downwards.
TGGATAAAACCAAAATAATAAGAAGATAGCTGGAAAGTGTATGAATGGCAAAGATTATACGAATATATAGGTCATAGTGTTCATATTGTTTGCTTTAAGTAAGCCTACTAAGATATATTGAGTTATATTGATATTCATATAATAATTTTTGGTATTACTATATTCAAGCCAACTAATCATTTCATCATAGTTATGGGTTTCATTGAGTTAATGATGTTCTGCAGAAACTATGGAGCTCTATAACAATATATGCAAGTTCTTGGTATATTATACCAATTTATATATATATATATATATATATATATATATATATATATATATATATATATATATGTATATATATACATATATATATATATATATATATATATATATATATATATGTATATATGTATATATATATATATATATATATATATATATATATATATATATATATATATATGTATATATATATATATATATATATATATATATATATTTATATATATATATATATATATATATATATATATATATATATATATATATATATATATATATATATATATATATATATACATATATATTTACATATATATATATATATATATATATATATATATATATATATATATATATATATATCTATATATATATATATATATATATAAATATATATATATATATATATACATATATATATATATATATATATATATATATATATATATATATACATTTATATATGTATATATATATGTATATATATATATATATATATATATATATATATATATATATATATATATATATAATGTACTTGCATTCATATTATAAACTTCAAAAGCAACGATTCCTTATTTTGAACTAACTCTATGAATAAAAATATAATTTGAATTACGAGACAATTGTGGGTTTATAAGTTCATATTAATATAGGGAAACTGTCAATAAGATTTTTATATAATCATAATAGGTTAGGAGTATTCATAAGCATTAAGTGAGGGCATTAGTTTCAATTCTAATGATACTCTCTGATATATATTCATATATTTCATTCATTATTGATATCATATCAATTGTAATAGACAACAATGAATTATATAGTAAGCTTTAAAGTAATAGATATTAAAAATATCTTTGATTTAATTATCCGAATAAATATGTAAATACTGCCAGGAATATTGTATTTAATATTTCACCATTACAAGTAAATTATCAATCATAGAAATGAGAACGGAAAATAATATTCAGTGTTATTAAATCTTAGATTAGGATATTAGGAAATTTATAACCTAGCGGTACGAGACGGAACTAGAAATATACCAAATTAAGTTTCATGAAAGAAAATTTCTGAATAATTGAATGGAACGAATATAAAGGAGCATTTTCCGCGGACCATATAATTACAAGAGAATATCACCCTGCGGAAATACAGATAAATGATAACGATTGCATTAACTACTATTCTCCTGTTAGATGGTGGCTTATTGCTGCCATTATCCAACCGCAGCTTGATAGCATACTCAGCCTTCCCTCGCCAATCTTTTATGCTTCCGTCAGGGACGCTGTAACTCCAGAGAGATCGTCTCGTTGGATCAATGTCTCCGCAGGATAATGCGTTAGTTTGATGAGGCAACCATTTGGATGGATTGCTGTCTCCCCCGGAAGATAATTCACTATGCATGGCATGATTTGATGGGGTCATTCGTTCGCGGGTCTAAATGCTCGTAGAAAGATTAAAGAAAACAGTACTCTGTGCCAGAATGATATTGGAAGGATGATATGGCTGTTTTTCTCTTTTGATGAGATACAAAGGATGCTGTTGATTTAAGGAGCAAGATAAAAAGGATGAGAATAAAAGAGGTAATGGTTTGAAGTAGTTACTGGAATGGAAAAGGGTATTTTGTTTATACGAGACTTCCATTGGAGAATTATTAAAAAGCAAGTACTAGCTTTTTAATTAATAATAATAATAATAATAATAATAATAATAATAATAATAATAATAATAATAATAATAATAATAATAATAATAATAATAATAATAATAATAATATGATACCTTCTGCGAAAATGAAGAAAGGATTATTTTACTATTTTTTTTAGTTTATTTTCCAAAAACCTATTATCTAATTTCACGTACTATGATATTATGAAATTTGATTTTTGGTATCTTTATATACACTATACTTCCCACAATTTTGTTCAACAAAAAACTGAAGAATCTATTTTAAGAAAATAAATTAAGAATGCACAAGTATTGCACGAAAAATCTAAAAGAAATATGAATTTATTTTAATCTAATTCAATATATTTATATTTTTTTTTATAGTCAGCATCACGTCATCATTGACCTTAGATGTCAGGATGCCAGAAAACTTTCAAATCAATCAATCAATCAATAATCAGCATCAAAACTCAATTGACCAACTGAATCTTAAGAAGCCTTACATCATTGGAGAATTAGAAAATGGGATTTTTTTTTCTAGCTTCCAAGAGCTGTTTCAAAAATTATGGGAAAATTAGAAAAGGGAATTTCCTTCCAGCTTCCAAGAGCTACTTCGAATTGCTCCTTTGCCTTAAACCCGGGAATCCTTGGAAACCCTCCGTGGAGTCCTTTACCAACTAAAGCCCCTAACCACAATGGATGTTGATGGAGGGAAAACAAAATTATTATTATTATTAACTGCTATGCTATAACCCTAGTTGGAAAAGCAGGATGCTATAAGCCCAGGGGCTCCAACAGGGAAAATAACCCAGTGAGGAAAGGAAACAAGGAAAAATAAAAATTTAAAAAGAGTAACAACATTCAAATAAATATCTCCTATATAAACTATTAAAACTTTAACATAACAAGAAGAAGAGAAAAAAGAACAGCGTGCCCGAGTGTACACTCAAGCAAGAGGACTCTAACCCAAGACAGGGGAAGACCGTGGTACAGAGGCTATGACACTACCCAAGACTAGAGTTCAACGGTTTGATTTAGGAGTGTCCTTCTAGAAGAGTTGCTTACCATAGCTAAAGAGTCTATTCTAGCCTTAGTTAATTTTTTTGAAAGGCTTCGGACAGAAAGATTTCATCTCTCTCCTGCCTCTCATTAAAATTTCTAATGTCCCTAGGTGTGAAAAAAATTGGGTGAAGAAATAGAGTGGCTTAATTATTCACAAAAGTATTTGCAGGGAACTACGCCCAAATTAATTGATTGTGAATATATCATGAATTAAAGGAAAGCATTACTAAAAAGTGATGTATAAATAATAAAAAAAAAGAAAAAGTTTCTTAAGAACTATTTATGCCTACCCAACTGGCCCTATTTAAGTATTATGACACTATAGATGCCTTTTTGATAATCTTTATAAATTTGTCACGAATATTTTCTGGGAAAGTATGAAATCATTCTATCTCTGTTTCATAAACAAAGATAAAATCAAACCCGGTAAGTATTACTCACACAGCAATCGCCAAGTTCTTACATTTATTTTTTTTTATACCCATAAAAAGTATTTGGAAAACAGCTCAATCAAATTTCTAGTGTTCCAAGGTGTTAAAAAATAAAGAAATAGAAAGGCTCTTTTACTCACAATAGCATTTGAAGGGAACTACGCACAAAATTATTGCCTGTAAATATATATAACAACGCTTAAATCAATTATGAATTAAAGGAAAGCATTATTCACGAGATATGAGTAAATTGAAATAAAAAAAAAAACATTTTCTAAAGACCCTCATATTCTTACCCAACTGGTCTTTTATAGGTATTTAGAAACTATAGATGCCTATTTCATAATCTTAATATATTTGTCACAAATATTTTCAGTGAAACTATTTATTTTTTTTTCTTTTGTTTTATGAACAGATTCCATATCAAACCCAATAGGTATTATTCACACATCAATGACAGATTTCTCATTGCTATTTTTTTTTTTTTTTTTTTTGGTGTATGCCCAAAGAGATATTCTGGAAAACAACAAATTCTCCAATAAAACGTTATGTCCAAAAACAGACATTACCCCAGTACCACATAATGGCCAGAGAAAATCCCCCTGCTGGAAACCAAGAGAAGCAGTAACGATTACACTAAATACCCCTCCTCTTGTAGCAGGCTGGCAAATAACCATCATTACCAGATAGCAACTTCATGCCACACTCAGCCTCCCTCGCCAGCAGCTTTTTATGTTTTCGACAGGGACGTTGTAACGTCAGAGAGAACCTCTCGTCGGATCAAGGTCTTTGCTGGATAATTCGTGGGTTTGATGAGTCTACCATTCGGTGGGGATTGCCGACTCCATGGAAGATAATTCCCTATGCATGGGAGGATCTGATGAGCCATTTCTGCGGTTTTCTAAAGGCTCGTAGAAGGAATAGGGAAAGCAACAGCAAGAGCTAGAATGTTATTGTGTGGGATAAGATAGATTTATCTTTTGAGATAAGATAGGAAGGAGACTGGTGGTTGTAAGAGGGAAGAGGGTAAGATTAAATGCGTGTATACCCTCTGGTTTAGGCTTATCAATAAGTTTTAAAATTTTGCTTATAAGAATAAAAAATCAAAGAGACTTATCATTATAATCGAATTATTAAAACATAAATATA
>NC_090725.1:325837073-325839573 GCF_036898095.1 Palaemon carinicauda | reverse complement strand
AAGTCGACATACTTTGGGAGTAGATCATCTTTTAGTGAAGTCATTCAAGGTGATTGCTGTGAGGACAAAATTCCCTTTAGATGAGACCCTCCATCTTGACCTTAACGAGTCCATAGAAACAACTCGATTCCTCCACTCAGCACCCTTCTTCACCCACCATGAGCATATGTACATCCAGGAGGATTGTGTACCGATGGGCTGCTATCCATACATTCTTTTAGTCAACTTTTACAAGGGTGTCGTCAAGAAGCGTGTTTTTGGACGTGTTGATGAGTCTGATATATATGTCCACTACACCGATTACTCCTCTATAAAAAACTCATCTACCGAATATATTATTATTATTATTATTATTACTAGCCAAGCTACAACCCTAGTTGGAAAAGCAAGATGCTATAAGCCCAATGGCTCCAACAGGGAAAAATAGCCCAGTGAGGAAAGGAAATAACTTTACAAGACCTATGAGGAGTGATGTTCTATCAGATTCGCGATGAAACATCATAAAAATGGCCTTAGTCCCTCCCTGAATTTCTTGGACTCAACTTCTGAGTGTGGTTTTTATATCACTGTCAACACTAAATCCCGAATTTATAAATTTGCCTGAATGGTTATAGTGAATGCCACACTAGAGACATAATCTCCAACCTTTATGCCTATGTTCATTGGACCCTCTCCCTTGGCTCCCTCTGAGTGGAGAGCCACACCGATATGCATAAGATTATACAGATTCTTGTTAACAACGGCTACTCCAACAGAGAAGCGAAACTTGCAATGGACAACTGGTACAAGATCGATCCTAGCAGCGACAGCCTGCCTTCTATTATTACCTCATACTACAAAGGCATCATGCTCAGCCAGTATGAAGCGGATGAGCAGGTTGCTAGGGACATTATCAACAGCCATATCATCCCTGTTCAAGAAGACCTCAACATTTAGTATCTGACTATGATAACCATATCTCTTATCATGAAAAAGAACCCAGCCACCTCCTTTCAAAACTTTATCAAGAGATGCAACGTTGTTTATTCCTATCAAATCCTAGTCCGTAGATGTCCTTCCCGTTACATTTGAAAGACAACAATGAGACTTTCAAAAATGCTGTTCTTTGATGTCCAACAGAGAACCATCAAGACACATGAGCTCCTCGCTCGCAATAAGAATGTGGCTCGAGAAGACATCCTAAAGACTATAAAGGTCATTGGTAGTATCTAGAATGACAGGAGGCTTAGGATCCTGGACGCCTAGCTCATCCAACGGGATAGACCTAACATGGACACGACCTAGATGTTCCTCCTCCCCTCCTACTAAGAGATCACCATCAGTCAACCTCATAACAGCAACGATGGCAAAGCCGATGAGTGGCCCAGCGGGTTGCCTTGGACTAAAACCACCACGGCGAGCACCTCAGGCCATCAGCGAAGAGTTCTTGACACTCTGCCCTGGTTTCTGAACAGCTGAGCAGCTTGCCAAATACCGATCGCCACTCAGTTAGCATGTTATCGAATCAGTGCACCCTTATTGATAACCTGGCTTGGACTACCTAAACCCTAATTCAACCCAACTTCGAGGATTAGGAGCGGGTGTAGCTACCTGACTGTGACTTAGCGTCTCCCATCCAGTGTCTAGGCCATTGTAACAGTATGTCATTTCAAGACCAGATACAGATTCCACCCATTGAAACCAATAAGCGACCAGTGACTGATGTAAAAAGCCAACCGCGGCGTATATAAGGAGCGTGCTTACCACCCCTAGACAGACATTGTCTTTGTGGTTAAATGGTACAGTCAGGGTTATACGAGTATCCTGGACCAGAGTTCAATTCCTGGCTGTCAGATGCTATTATCTTAGAGTGGTTTTGCCTTGAAACTCTGATCTCGAGGTCGGTAAGAGAATCTTGACATTAATGGGTATAAAATATGTGGATTATTTGAATATGAAAAAAACACGTCAAAATGAGCAAAATTTATCATTAATCGAATGCTAAGTACAAACCTAATAATTAGCTACTATAGTGAGGATGAGTTGATTTTAACTGTAAGTACAAAAAACCTGAATTCAACAGGTGTATTTACAGAAGAATTGTCCTTGACTTTTATCTTTCTTCATAGCTGAATGGTACGGTCACTGTCGAACAAGTATCCTGGACCAGGGTTCGATTCCCAGCCGGTCATATGCTATTGTCTTTTAGTGGTTTTGCCTCAGGACTCTGATTCCAAGGTCCGTAAGAGAGTCCAGACATTATTTTTTATAAAATATATGACATATTTGAATATATATATATATATATATATATATATATATATATATATATATATATATATATATATATATATATATTCATATATATATATATATACATATATATATATATATATATATATATATATATATATATATATATATATATATATATATATATATATACATACATACATATATATATATATATATATATATATATATATATATATATATATATATATATATGTATATATATATA
>NC_090725.1:325827073-325832073 GCF_036898095.1 Palaemon carinicauda | reverse complement strand
TTAGGTTATTAGGAAATTTATAACCTAGCGGTACGAGACGGAACTAGAAATATAACAAATTAAGTTTCATAAAAGAAAATTTCTTAATAATTGAATGACACGAATATAAAGGAGCATTTTCCGCGGACCATATAATTACAAGAGAATATCACCCTGCGGAAATACAGATAAATGATAACGATTCCATTAACTACTATCCTCCTGTTAGATGGTGGCCTATCGCTGCCATTATCCAACCGCAGCTTGATACCATACTCAAGCCTTCCCTTGCCAATCTTTTATGCTTCCGTCAGGGACGCTGTAACTTCAAAGAGATCGTCTCATTGGATCAATGTCTTCGCTGGATAATGCGTTAGTTTGATGAGGCAACCATTTGGATGGATTGCTGTCTCCCCGGAAGATAATTCACTATGCATGGGATGATTTCATGGGGCCATTCGCTCGCGGGTCTAAATGCTCGTAGAAAGATTAAAGAAAACAGTACTCGGTGCCAGAATGATATTGGAAGGATCAGATGGCTTTTCTTTATCTTTTGATGATATAGAGAAGGATGCTGGTGATTTAAGGAGCAAGAGAGAAAGGATGAGAATAAAAGAGGTAATGGTCTGAAGTAGTTACTGGAATGGAAAAGGGTATTTTGTTTATAGGAGACTTCCATTACAGAATTAATGAAAATTAAGGACTAGCTGTTTAATTAATAATAATAATAATAATAATAATAATAATAATAATAATAATAATAATAATAATAATAATAATACCCTCTGAAAATATGAGAGGATTATTTTACTATTTTTTTTTAGTTTATTTCCCCAAACCCAATTATTTAATTTCATGCATAATATTACGAATTTTGATTTTTGTCATCTTTATACACATCATCCTTTACATAATTTTCTTTTACAAAAAAAAAAAAAAAAAAAAAAACGAGGAATCTATTTAAGAAAATAAATTTAGAATGCAAAAGTTTTGCACGAAAAATCTAAAGGAAATTTGAATTTATTTTAATCCAATTCAATATATTTATATATATATTTTTTTTATAATCAGCATCACGGCGTCATTGACCTTAGATGTCAGGATGCCAGAAAACTTCAGATCAATCAATCAATCAATAATCAGCAACAAAACTTAATTGACCAACTGAATCTCAAGAAGCATTACATTACGAGAAAATTAGAAAAGGGAATTTCCTTCCAGCTTCCAAGAGCTGCTTCGAATTGCTCCTTTGCCTTACACCCGGGAATCCTTGGGAATTCTCCGTGGAGTCCTTTGCCAACTAAAGCCCCTAACCGCAATGAATATTGAGGGAGGGAAAACAAAATTATTATTATTATTGTTACTTGCTAAGCTATAACCCTAGTTGGAAAAGTAGGATGCTATAAGCCCAGGGCCTCCAACAGGGAAAATAACCCAGTGAGGAAAGGAAACAAGGAAAAATAAAAATCTAAAAAGAGTAACAACATTCAAATAAATATCTCTTATATAAACTATAAAAACTTTAACATAAGAGGAAGAACAAAAAGACAGAACAGCGTGCCCGAGTGTTCCCTCAAGCAAGAGGACTCTAACCCAAGACATTGGAAGACCGTGGTACAGAGGCTATGACACTACCCAAGACTAGAGCTCAATGGTTTGATTTTGGAGTGTCCTTCTAGAAGAGCTGCTTACCATAGCTAAAGAGTCTCTTTTAGCCTTAGTTAATTTTTTTGAAAGGCTTCGGAAAGAAAGATTTCTGTTCTCTCCTGCCTCTCATTCAAATTTCTAGTGTCCCAAGGGGGGAAAAATAAAGTAAAGAAATAAAATGACTTATTTTTCCCAATAGCATTTGAAGGGAAATACTACCCAAATTAATTGATTGGGAATATATCATGAATTAAAGGAAAGCATTACTAAAAAGTCATGTATAAATAATAAAAAAAAGAAAACTTTTCTGAAGAGCTATTTATGCTTACCCAACTGGCCCTATTTAAGTATTATGACACTATAGATGCCTTTTTGATAATCTTTATAAATTTGTCACAAATATTTTCTGGGAAAGTATGAAATCATTCTATCTCTGTTTCATAAACAAAGATAAAATCAAACCCGATAAGTATTACTCACACAGCAATCGCTAAGTTCTTACAGTTATTTTTTGGGTATACCCATAAAATGAATTTGGAAGACAGCTCATTCAAATTTCTAGTGTCCCCAGGTGTGAAAAAATCTGATGAAGAAATATAAATACTTATTTTCCCAATAGCATTTGAAGGGAACTACGCACAAAATAATTGATTGTGAATATATTATAACTACGCCTAAATTAATTTGTTGTAAAACTATTATGAATTGAAGTAAAGCATTAATAATGAGCCATGAGTAAATAAAAAAAAAAAAAAAGACCCTCATATTCTTACCCAACTGGTATTTTATAGGTATTTGGAAACTATAGATCCCTATTTCATAATCTTTATAAATTTGTCACAAATATTTTCAGTGAAACTATGAAATTCTTTTTTCTTTTGTTTTATGAATAGATTCCATATCAAACCCAATAAGTATTATTCACACATCAATGACAAATTTATCATTGTTATTTTTTTGTGTATGCCCAAAAAGAAATTTTGGAAAAGAACTAATTCTCTAATAAAACGCTATGTCCAAAAACAGACATTACCCCAGTACCACATAATGGCCAGAGAAAATCCCCTGCTGGAAACCAAGAGAAGCAGTAACGATTACACTAAATACCCCCCCCCCCTCTTGTAGCAGGCTGGCAAATAACCTTCATTACCAGATAGTAACTTCATGCCACACTCAGCCTTCCTCGCCAGCAGCTTTTTATGTTTTCGACAGGGACGTTGTAACATCAGAGAGAACCTTTCGTCGGATCAAGGTCTTTGCTGGATAATTCTTTAGTTTGATGAGTCTACCATTCGGTGGGATTGCCGACTCCCTGGAAGATAATTCTCTATGCATGGGAGGATCTGATGAGCCATTTCCGCGGTTTTCTAAAGGCTCGTAGGAGGAATAAGGAAAGCAGCAGCTAGTGCTAGAATGTTATTGTGGGGGATAAGATAGATTTTTCTTTTGAGATAAGATAGGAAGGAAACCGGTGGTTTTAGGAGGGAACAGGAAAAGAATAAATGCATTAGTGGTCTTTGTTTTAGGTTTACTAATTAGTTTTTAGATTTTGTTTGTAAGAGTAACATTTGAAAGAGGCTTATCCTCATATTCAAATTATCAAAACAAAACCATAGCCTTTTATTAGGGCAAAATCATTTAACGTAAAAGAAGCTTAAAGTTAAGATAATGATTATATATATATATATATATATATATATATATATATATATATATATATATATATATATATATATATATATATATATATATATATATATATATATGTAAACATTAAAAATTCAAAAAAGGATAAGAAAGATAAGATATCTAGACACGCGAACGAAGGTTATCATACTTCTGTGAAAATTTTCCACAAAATTACGAGACATTCACTCTAGCTAAAATGACCTAGAATTAGATACCGGGAAAGCGGCTTACCGTAAAGGGGATAATAAGTTCATAAGAAAAATAGACAAAATTTTTTATATCAATGATTATAGATGATTTAAAGTAGACAGGAAGAGAAAATGCTGAACACGGAATGGTTAATCAATATCAGTCCATAAAAATGAGTAGTAATTCAAATGGGACATCATCTTTAATGGAGACCATGACCGTCCACTGGTCTCAAATCATCATATGTCATTTTTTTCATTGTTGGTGCTTGTCTTTTGAGCTTTTGGGAACTAGTTGTAGATCCTAATATATGAGCGAGGGGGTGAAATATTTAACTTACAGACATTTTCTTTATTTTTTTTGTAAATTGTATATATATATATATATATATATATATATATATATATACATATATATATATGTATATATATATATATATATATATATATATATATACATATATATATATATATATATATATATATATATATATATATATATATACATATATATATGTATATATACATATATATATATATATATATATATATATATATATATATACATAAATATATGTACATATATATATATATATATATATATATATATTTATATATATATATATATATATATTTATATATATATATATATATTTATATATATATATATATATATATATATATATATATATATATATATATATATATATATATATATATATGTGTATATACATGTATATATATATATATATATATATATATATATATATATATATATATAAAGTATGTATATATATAAATATATATATATTTATATATACATATATATAAATAAATATATATATATATATATATATATATATATATATATATATATATATATATATATATATATATTTATATATATATATATATATATATATATATACATATATATATATATATATACATATATATATATATATATATATATATATATATATATATATATATATATATATATATATATATATATACATACATATACATATATATTTACGCGTTATTGTATGTGCGTGTTCTCTTTTGTGTATAAATACAGATAAAAAAAAAACAATAGTACGAATATATAAATTATTACAAAGAAACCCGGATATCCTGCTCCCCATTTAACATGATAAAGAAATGGTAGAATAATAAAAGAAAAACCTCTATTTACGTTCCTTAACATGAGCTTGAATCAAACAAGCCTTTTATCGTAGCTCTCTTTTAAGAATGTTATTTCTCGTTCGTGTATACTGTGATTATTTGATATTTTTGTCATGTCTGGGACATTTGAATGGACGCACTAGATCTATGAAAGATTAATGGTATGTCTGTCAATCATGAGATACGGTTCCATAAATATTTCCTTGTGATGAACTGATCAATATATTTCTTTCTAGTCTTATTTCTTGTGTGGTATACAATATAATCTTATGATGAATATGTAGAATAAAGTAAATACTGTATGTATTT
>NC_090725.1:325802684-325810184 GCF_036898095.1 Palaemon carinicauda | reverse complement strand
CAAATAAATATCTCCTATATAAAGTATAAAAACTTTAACATAAGAAGAGGAAGAGAAAAAAGACAGAACAGCGTGCCCGAGTGTTCCGTCAGGCAAGAGGACTCTAACCCAAGACAGTGCAATACCGTGGTACAGAGGCTATGGCACTACCCAAGACTAGAGCTCAATGGTTTGATTTTGGAGTGTCCTTCTAGAAGAGCTGCTTACCATAGCTAAAGAGTCTCTTTTAGCCTTAGTTAATTTTTTTGAAAGGCTTAGAACAGAAAGATTTTATTTCTCTCCTGCCTCTCATTCAATTTTCTAGTGTCACAAGGTGGGAAAAAATAAAGTAAAGAAATATAATGACTCATTTTTCCCAATAGCATTTGAAGAGAAATACTACCCAAATTAATTGATTGTGAATATATCAACTTTTCGGATGAACTATTTATGCTTACCCAACTGCCCTTATTTAAGTATTATGACACTATAGATGCCTTTTTGATAATCTTTATAAATTTGTCACAAATATTTTCTGGGAAAGTATGAAATCATTCTATCTCTGTTTCATGAACAAAGATAAAATCAAACCCGATAAGTATTAATCACACAGCAATCGTTAAGTTCTTACGGTTTTTTTTTTTTTTTTTTTTTTTTGTATACCCATAAAACGAATTTGGAAAACTGCTCAATCAAATTTCTAGTGTCCCAAGGTGTGAAAAAATAAAGTAAAGAGATAGAAAGGTTTATTTTCTCACAATAGCATTTGAAGGGAACTACGCACAAAATAATTGCTTGTAAATATATATAACAACGCTTAAATCAATTTGTTGTAAAACTATTACGAATTGAAGGAAAGCATTATTCATGAGATATGGGTAAATTCAAAATAAAAGAAAAACATTTTCTAAAGACTCACATATTCTTACCCAACTGGTCTTTTAAAGGTATTTGGAAACTATAGATGCCTATTTCATTTCATTATCTTCATAAATTTGTCACAAATATTTTCAGTAAAACTATGAAATCTTTTTTTATTTTTTATTTTTTTTGTTTTATGAATAGATTCCATATCAAGCCCAATAAGTATTATTCACACAACAATGACAAATTTCTATTGTTATTTTTTTTTTTTGTGCATGCCCAAAAAGAAATTTTGGAAAACAACTAATTCCCCAATAGGAAACGCTATGTCCAAAAACAGACATTACCCCAGTACCACATAATGGCCAGAGAAAATCCCCCTGCTGGAAACCAAGAGAAGCAGTAACGATTACACTAAATACCCTCCTCTTGTAGCAGGCTGGCAAATAACCATCATTACCAGATAGCAACTTCATGCCACACTCAGCCTCCCTCGCCAGCAGCTTTTTATGTTTTCGACAGGGACGTTGTAACGTCAGAGAGAACCTCTCGCCAGATCAAGGTCTTTGCTGGATAATTCGTTGGTTTGATGAGTCTACCATTCGGTGGGGATTGCCGACTCCCTGGAAGATAATTCTCTATGCATGGGAGGATCTGATGGGCTATTTCCGTGGTTTTCTAAAGGCTCGTAGAAGGAAAGCAGCATCAAGTGCTAGAATGTTATTGTGGGGGATAAGATAGATTTTTCTTTTGAGATAGGGTAGGAAGGAGACTGGTGGTTTTAAGAGGGGAGAGGGTAAGATTAAATGCATGTATGCACTCTGGTTTAGGCTTATCAATTAGTTTTTAAATTTTGCTTATAAGGATAACAAATCAGAGAGACTTATCATTATAATCGAATTATTAAAACAAATATAGACCTTTCTTAGGAGAAAACCCTTCAATCTAAAAAACGCTTAAAGTTAAGGTTATAAATTTTCAGGATCGCATTTTTAATTCGTATTAATATTTTGACTCATGACCCTTTTAGAAAATAAGTATTAAAATTGACAATGGAAAATGAACATTCGATCCTGAAATCCTTTTCAAACTCATAATGAACTAGTGGTTAGTGACTTCTGACATAAGATTACGTGATTGAGAAAGAAAAATACATATTTCTTAACATAAAACCCAGAATCATCATGAAAATTGAAAGAAAATATTATTATTATTATTATTATTATTATTATTATTATTATTATTATTATTATTATTATTATTATTATTATTGTTGTTGTTGTTGTTGTTGTTGTTGTTGTTATCGTTGTTGTTGTTGTTAAACACTAACATTTTCATATTTCTTTATAATTTCCCATAAACTGTGACTTTTCAACAAGTGGGGAGAATGATTTTACCTTCTTTATATACTATATGCATACATATATGCATATATATATATATATATATATACATATATATATATATATATATACATATATATAAATAAATATATATATATATATATATATATATAAATAAATAGATATATATATATATATATATATATAAATAGACATATATATATATATATATATATACATATAACAAAAATAGTAGTCTAAAAAAGAGTAGGAAAGATAAAATATCTACTCATGTATCGAAAGTTATTATACTTCTTTGAAAATTGTCCACAAAATTACGAGACATTCACTCAGACTAAAATAACCTAGAATTAGATACCGAGAAAGCGGCTGAACGTAAAGGAGAAGTAAAATCATGAAAAAAATAGACAACATTTTTCATGGCAATAATTATAGATGATTTCAAGTAGATAGGAAGAGAAAATGCTGGGCAGGGAATGGTTAATCAATATCAGTCCGTAAAAATGAGTAGTAATTCAAATGGGACATCATCTTTAATGGAGACCATGACCGTCCACTGGTCTTAAATCATCATATGTCATTTTTTTTATTGTTGGTGCTTGTCTTTTGAGCTTCTGGGAACTAGTTGTAGATCCGAATATATCAGCGAGGGGGTGTAATATTTAACTTATAGATATTTTCTTAATTTTTTTTTGTAAATTGTATATTCTATATATATGTATATATATATATATATATATATTTATATATATATATATATATATACAGTATATATATACATATATATATATGTATATAAATATATATATATATATATATATATACAGTATATATATACATATATATATATATGTATATAAATATATATATATATAATATATATACATATATATATATATATATATATATTTATATATATATATATATATATATCCATACAGTTTATATATATATACATATATATACATACAATATATATATATATATATATACAGTATATATATATATATATATAAATATAAATATATATATATATATATATATATCCATACAGTTTAATGTTTATAATGTTTATGTTTATGTTTATTGGACAAAAAATATTTACATTCAAAGATTTACAAAAAGAAAAAAAGACTCAGTCCAAGCCCATACATACAATATATATATATATATATATACTTGTATATAAATATATATATATATATATACATATATATATATATATATATATACATATATATATATACATATATATATATATATATATATACATATATATATATATATACATATATATATATATATATATATACATATATATATATATATATATACATATATATATATATATATATACATATACATATATATTTACGCGTTAGTGTATATGCGTGTTCTCTTTTGTGTATAAATACAGATAAAAAAAACAATGGTACGAATATATAAATCATTACAAAGAAACCCGGATATCCTACTCCTCATTTAACATGATAAAAAATGGTAAAATAATAAAAGAAAAACCTTTATTTACGTTCCTTAATATGAGCTCGAATCAAACAAGCCTTTTATCGTAGCTCTCTTTTAAGAATGTTATTTCTCGTTCGTGTATACTGTGATTATTTGATATTTTTGGTATGTCTGGGACATTTGAATGAACGCGCACGATCTATAAAAGAGAAATGGTATGTCTGTCCATCATGACATTACGGTTCCATAAATATTTCCTCGTGATGAACTGATCAATGTATTTCTTTCTAGTGTTATTTCTTGTGTGGTATAGAATACAATCTCATGAAGAATATGTAGAATAAAGTATATACTCTATGTTCTTTTTAAGAATATATAACATTATTTTCTTATCATGGTATCCGGTAAATATACGTTCAAATATGATTTAAGGATATAAATTTGAATTTATATACATATTTTCTAATTAGATAACTATTTGCTGTAAATTTCATCACTGATTTTCTAATTAGAAAAACAACATAACCGTCTTTTGAAGTTTTAACTTTAATAAAAACAGTAAAAAAAAAAAAAATACTAATCCTTCCTCCAGTCATTGTAACACTATTTAGAGTTCCATCCCTTTGAAAAGAAAGAGAAAATATTTCGTATCTTTGATACATATTATTTGTGTTTCTCGTTGGTCATAAACTACAACATTTATTTCCTTTTGGAATGAAGTAAAGATGTTGAAAAGACTATTTTGAAGTATTTAAATCCGTTATTCCTAAGTTAACAAAGCACTAGAAACCTATAATTGGAAAGAACTCCTACAGACGGTCTAAATCATTCAATCCGAGAATGTCCTTATTTTCGGCGTTTACGGAAATCAAACTTATTCAATAATCAATGGGATATGAAGTTTGATATTACATTTATATTTATGCTTTAGTTAAATACTATTTATATTGCTGAAACACACATTTTAGCTTACATTAGATAAAGAATCTTAGTTCATCAATTTGGTAACTATTCATGAATTTTATGAATTTGGTAAATTTTCATGCCCGGATTTTCTGCGTTTACGGGAATCAAACTTATTTCATAATCAGGGGTTTTTGAAGTGTGTTATTCAAATCATCAATATTCATTAGTTAGGAGTCATCTATCTCATTAAAACATATATTCATTTTATAATATATGATTAAATGTTATTGTATGAATTTGGCCAATTTTCATTGCCAATGGTCCAGTTAAGGTATAGTTAGCGATCACCATTAACTATAAAAGAAAATTACTCTTTCGGCACGAGGTGGTACAGCCCTCGTCCTTGTTATTACGATAAAACATTCATACACCTTTCAAGGTTGTAGAATATCAACGTTTGCGTGTAAGTCTCAATATACACAGAATTCATTACACTATCCTCCATAGGAATTTTATTTTAAAACAATATACGAAATGACGGTCAGGAGATATGGGAAACTATATATGATAATGTAGTATAAATTCATTACACTATCCTCCATAGGAATTTTATTTTAAAACAACATACGAAATGACGGTCAGGAGATATGGGAAACTATATATGATAATATAGTATAAATTCATTAGACCTCTTTATATTGAAAAAAAAAAATTCTCACTATTATAGACAAGAATCCATTTAAAAAACTATAAATTATTAAAACTCTTTTTCACTATTATAGAAAACATCCCTATAGAAAATTATAAAAAATTAAAACCTTCACTATTATGGATAAGATCCATTAAAAAAATTTATAGAAAATTAAAACTATATTGCACTATCATTGAAAACATCCATTTAAACATTTTACCTAAAAATGAAAATTTTCAGTATTAATTTATAAGTAGCATTATTTAATTGATTGAAATTGTAATGGCACCAAAAACAACAGTGTTATTGATATGAGAGAGACCTTCGTTCTAAACGTCATCACTTTAAATAGAGAACAATCCTCTTATTAAGGTCGTAATTTTAATGGAATTGTTTTACCTTGAATTCCGAATAACATAAGATATTCAAACCATTATTATGATGTTTGATTGGAAACCGCTTACAATAACTAAAGAAAATTCACAAAGGCCTTGAATGCAACAAAATATAAACCAGGTTGAATTTAGAGAAAGAGAAGTACCTCCTTTAAAAGTTATATTGAAGAGTGGGATACAAAATAAAATTAAATTTGCGTTCTATAATCATACTGGCTTAATGAAATCATATTTACATAATTAAATTTTATGTTTATTGACTAATTTCTTACTGGAATATAATTATAAATAATGCATTGATAGTGGAAAAAAGCTTACTGATATCATGAATATTTAACTTAATGCTTGTAAGGAATTATTTCATATTTTTATATTAAGTAGATATACATAATATGTCTGTCTATCTCTGTCTATCTCTCTGTCTCTTTTTATTTGTAATTGAGTGTAGTACAGCCAATAGTAACTTATTCCTCTCTCTCTCTCTCTCTCTCTCTCTCTCTCTCTCTCTCTCTCTCATTTGTAATTATGTATAGAACATGCATTCGTAACTTATTTCTCTCTCTCTCTCTCTCTCTCTCTCTCTCTCTCTCTCTCTTTTATTTTTAATTATGTATAGAACATGCATTAGTAACTTCTCTCTCTCTCTCTCTCTCTCTCTCTCTCTCAGAACCGGGGCAAACCCAATTTCTCCCATGAGTAAATACTGATTTACTTTGTTCTTTCTCAAATGGGTTATTTAAAACTTATCATGGTAATAACCCTTAGCCAGGATAATAAAACTATAAGAATAGCAGTTTTATGGCCGAAGTCTTTATACTTTAGATTTTCCGAGTAATAAATTTTCGCGATAATAACATTTAACCTTTTTACTTCTTTAAAGAAATTAGAAATGAATTAATATATATTTACATTCAAAATTTACATAGAGTTTAATGACCTAACGTTTAGGCCTGAAATAAATATCTCTATGAGAGAGAGAGAGAGAGAGAGAGAGAGAGAGAGAGAGAGAGAGAGAGATGATAAAACTACTAGTTTAAAGAAATATTCTCATCAAAGCTTCATAGTTTCAAATCGAATAAAACTCAAAGAGAGAGAGAGAGAGAGAGAGAGAGAGAGAGAGAGAGAGAGAGTAATGTTTAGTGAAATATAATCCTCCTTATCAGCTGCCGTAGCATAGTAATTCAGTCTCTTTATTGATTTATTGGAAAATCTATATAGACCCAAGGTCATTCGAAGTGAAAGGAAGACTTAATACTGACACATCACCATTCAGAAAGAAAGTTTGATTCTAGTTGTTATTATTTTATTGGTATACGACACCCGTCAATATATATATATATATATATATACATATATATACATATATATATATATATATATATAATATATATATATACATATGTATGTATATATATATATATATATATACACACACATATATATATGTATATATATATATATATATATAAATGTATATACATATACACATATATATACATATACACACACATATATATATATATATATGTATATATATATATATATATATATACATATATATATATATATATATATCTATATATATATATATATAGATATATATAGATATATATATATATATATATATAAGCAGACACATATTCTTTATTATAAAATAGCAATATAGGAACAACGATCGTAAGTAAATACATTTACCTTCTAAATGACCCTTATTTCTTCAGCAAACAATACTATACGTGGATGAGAAAGAGGGGCTTTGCCTCCGTACTTACAGAAACGTATACAAACACGGAGGTGTGAACAATAGACTTGATTGTAAACAACAGGAGCCTCT
>NC_090725.1:325790184-325797684 GCF_036898095.1 Palaemon carinicauda | reverse complement strand
CCAGAAATATTATAATTCCATTATTATCGTTTCGAAAACTTTTTTCTTCCAATTATTCCTATTTTCTCTAAAAAAAAATTGAAGAGAACATAATTAAACTGTTAATCTATTTTGTCTTGTAATTTTCTATGGTATATTTTTCTATAAATAATCTCCTGCTGAATAAAATTATTCAAAATGGTTGGGATACCTAGTCAAGCTATTTAACGTATTATTTATTATATTGCATAAGGATTACTGTGATGGCTGAAGATTCAGGAAATAATCCCTTGATCATAAAATAGCTGGTCACGAAAGGCAGTCAACTCCATCATCATAGGATATATCATGAATATAAATCAATATATAAAATGTTTGCTTCTATGATTTATTCTTTTTTTTTTTGTACTGCAAGAGAGCATTCCTAAAGAGTATTATTGAATTATATTGATTTTTCATATTATAAAAATGACGTGTAATCATTGGAAGTGTATGATTGTAATAATTTTACGTTTATTGATAGGTATTTGAATTTATATATATATATATATATATATATTTATATATATATATATATATATATATGTATATATATATATATATATATATATTTGTATATATATATATATATAAGTATGTATATATATATATATATATATATTATAATATATATAATATATATATACATACATATATATATATATATATATATGTATATATATGAATAAATACGTATATATATATATATATATATGTATATATATATATATATACATATATATATATATATATATATATTTGTATATATATATATATATATATATAAAATATATATATATATATATTTGTATATATATATATATATATATAAGTATGTATATATATATATATATATATACATATATATATATATATATATATATATAATATATATGATATATATATACATACATATATATATATATATATATATTTATATGTATAAATATGAATAAATACGTATATATATTGGTGTGCTACTGTCTTAAGCACACATTTGAGTATGAGTTGTTTTCAAAGGTATTTGAATGGTTTACTGAACACATTTTAGTAGTTTTTAAGTTTTATTGTGAATAACAACTGAGTTAAACATCTCCATCACTGGAGGAAGCTGTGTTGGTCCACATGACCAATTCTGGTGAAGTTTAGATATGAACTGAACAAATTACTGATATCCCAAAAATCGTACACTTGCTTTAATTTGGCTAAGTGACGGAATCGGAAGACACCTGCATCCGGTGACGTCACAAACTTTCACACGAAGAGACAATGTGTTGACACTAAGAAAGAATGACAACTTAGCATCTTACATCCTGTTTTACAATTTGAGTTGACCATAGCAAATCTCACGGCCAGCTCTTCCAACCAACATGACATATTACGTCATTTGTTTTAAACATGTAATATTACTATTCTAATCATTACATAAGCTCGGCCAGCTATCTCAATTTTTTTACAAAAATTTAACAACAAGCCGAAACATGGTTATTAGGTGTGACTGGACATACGTATCATTCATTGTTCAAAACTAGCTATATCCAACTGAGGACGAATGTCCAAATAGGCACATCAAAATTAATAACAATAATGCATACAAAAAAGATATTACCAAAGCAAAAAGAAAAATGCATGATAAAACCAAGATCATATATATGGTACATTGCTAGCAAATGATTACATGGTACCAAAAAACAAAACAAATTCTGACTTACAAATGATTCGGTAACTTGATAAAGAATAACTGTTACCTTTGTCAGAAACAAGATACTCAATTTTTAGTGCACAAATACGAATTCCTGGTACGTACACGTACCACGGTTTCGTACATATATATATATATATATATATATATATATATATATATAGGGCTGATACATTTTATTAGATGCCCATAGATTCTGTTATATATCTTATATATTTTTTTCTTTTTTTTTTTTTTTTTTTTCTTTTCTTTTTTAACATTCCGGCTTATATATTTTTATTAGATGCCGAGAGAAAAAAATGATTTATATCCTTTTTTTTTTTTTTTTATTTATTATTTTTTTAAATGTTATTTTAAATGTATTTTTAACAATGCAAATGTAGAGAATTTCTTTAATTACATATTACTAGCGTACTAATCAGCTTTTCATACAAACATCATCCTGACAAATTACTCCCTTAGCGAATGAGGTGGCCACTCATACAGCTTTGAACTGGATCAGGTAAGGGGTATTGTCAGGGCTATTCAACTCGTTCCTTTGTAGCTGCTTGCTGTGCCGTAACCTACGCCAAACAAGGATGTTCACGGCGATAAAAATTAACGCCGTTACAAATAAACCTGCTAGTAATATAGGGTGAAGAATCTCTTTGTAAGTCGGCGACAGGTGGTCCTTTTCGGTAAGTTTCATTAAGCGTTTCGCCACACTTCCTTTATAGGGGAGAGGAAGTGCGGGCGTTGTAGAGGTCCACGTGAAGTTCGCGAAGTAAGCACGTTCTCTGATGATTGTCCGTAGGCCAGTCACCATGGAATTCGGGGAAGTCCCGATACAGCCATCTGCTGCGACGAAGATGTGGTTGAAGGATGTGGATCCGTCAGGGCATGATACATTGAAGCCGTCCTTGTCGTATCGTATCCACGAGCCATTATTTAGTCTGCAATTGAATTCTTTATTGTCAAAGGGATAAAGCTTATCCAGACAATTTTCACTTGTATGGGAGAGAGCACCGTCTAGCACTATACCTAACTCGCATGAATCCATCAAGTTTTTACGGAATTCAAATGAGTCAGCTGTACATATTTTTCTATCCATTGCGTCTGAACAGTGAGTTAATTGATTTAAGTCTTTAATGACCGTATATGTTTCCTTGTCTGGGGAAATCAATACGTGTCCTGTCAAACTGGATATTACTGGATTTGAGTGATTCGTCATGAAAGTCGGAAATGGTGATATCCTGTAAGATTGCCAGGCATCAGAAGAATCAAAGGGAATTGTAATCCTAACCTTGTTATTATCTACGTTTACTGTAATTAGGCTGTAATAAAATTCTAACCTATGTTCGTCTAACAAAGGAACATAGCCTAGTTTATCCCTAGTGTTCTCCAGAACTAATTTTAAGTAACGTATAGGCAACAAATGGGGCGACAATACACCTTTAGTTGCTAACGTGATAGTTTCTACATAATCCTTGGATTTCTCAATGAAATGTGCAATTCTGTTATGTATGTGATCTATCTTTGAATCATAATACGTTAATGTTGCTAACAAATCCTGTACTTCCATAATTTGAACGATATTATCTGAATGTTCATTTAACAAATCCATAATTTTATTGATTGAAGCTAACTGATCCCTTAGTTCTGACATAATCAATTCATCTTTATGAGTCAAGAACTCAATTTTCTTATTTTGATTACTAATTTTAAGACGATTGGAAAGTCCTAAACCTAAACTTGCAACAGACCCAAAGATGCTTAATGCAGCATAAATGAACGGATTCCGTCTTTCTTTTTGTTCGTGTCCTACAGTCCACATCAAAAGGTCATAAGCCAAAGATCCTGTCTCTCCAGTCTTATTTTTCAAGTCATCAGATAGCATCTCTGCAACTTTTAATGTTGATCCAAGCAAACTCTTAGTAGTCAAATGAAAATGTCTCCTATGCAACTCATCCAATGATGCAGAAAACCTTGAAATGGCGGTTCTTAAGCTAGTGACATCATTCTCTTGAAGAAAAATTGCTTGCATATGCACTTCGACAATTACGTTGGTTGATGTAATAAAAATGTCTTCTTGTCTTTCAACTATATTGCCATATTTAAAATATATATTCTTAGTCTTAGAACTCATCCCATACGAAAAAAATGTCTGAGCGAACAATATCACTCCCAACAACAAAAAATTCATCTTGGAAACCTGTAACGAGAAAAAATATATGTAATTACTCCTGTATTAAAAAGAAAACTTTTTAGTTACAAAAATTAAAATTTTCCTCACTTCTTTTTAATTTCTTATGTGAGACAATGGTACTATTCTCTCATCCGTGGGTTGGGCTACGTTTTGAATTCTAAACCTATTGGCCGTTAATGTTTCCAAAATGTTAAATGGGCCTTCAAACTTAGGTGTTAGTTTATAGTTGAGCCCTTTTCTGACATTGATTTGAATATAGATGTTATCACCCACGTTATATGTTTTAGTTGGTTTCGCTATTTTATCATGATTCCTTTTCATTATGATTTGTGATTCTTCTAAATTCTTTCGAAGGATATCATATCGACTTATACTTGCATTTATACATTCTTTTAAAGGATTTGATAGATTAGTTGTAGGCGTTAATACATGGAAAGGTGTTCTAACTGGGGTACCATACAATGCTTCATGCGGTGACATTTTAATTGATATATGATATGAATGATTCAGAGTACTCAGTGCCGCAGGTATTGCAATATCCCAGTTGGGGTCTGATCCCCCTAGTGTTACCCTTAATATATTTAATATCTTCCTATTTGCTCTTTCCACTAGCCCATTCGACTCTGGGTGATATATCATGGTAATTAACCTTCTTTATGTTGAGGAATTCACACAATGAGATAAGAAAGTGATTATTAAATTCACCACCCGAGTCTGAGATTATCATGTGTGGAATTCCATGTTTACAAATGTAACACTCGTAAAACTTCCTAGCGCATTCAATCGCAGTTTTAGTTTTAAGCGCTATTAGTTCTGTATATCGAGTTAAAGCATCTATAATCACTAAGAGGTGCTTATTCCCTCTGTCTGACTCGTAAAACCCTGTTAACAAATCTAAATGTATTCTTTCAAAGGGTTGATTGGGAACAGGATAAGCTCCTAAGCTAACAGGTGTTTTCGTATGCCCTTTGTTTTCCTGACATGTGCGACAATTAGCTATGTGTCTTTTTATATCTGTAAGCATTGTATGCCAATAAAACAATGATTTGGCTTTCTGTGACATTAATGAGAACCCAGGGTGTCCATGTAATGGATTTGAATGCAACCAATTCAGGACAGTGGAAACAAGTGAGTTTGGTACTACTACCTGGTCGTTAGTTACATGTGGTGTATGGCGGGTTTTCCTTGTCACAGTCCTACACAGAATATTATCTTTGATTACATAATTCTGCTGCTTATACTTTATATATTCTTTTTCTTTATGATTGCCTTTCAAAGCATTTATAATTGTTTCTATTTTCTGATCTTTTCTTTGCTCAGTCTGTAACAATTCAGCACTCCAGCCTAAATCTTCTTGTTCAGATATTGTTTTTACAATAGGCATGGATGTTGATATATCTATTAATTCAGCTAAAGACTCCGTACAAGATGACACGGGGTTGCGTGATAATGCATCCGCAATGATATTTGCTTTCCCAGGTAAATACCCGATTCTTGCGCCAAAATCTTGAATGATTAAATGCCACCGAGTTCGTTTAGGGCTGTGATTGAAGCCTTTAAAGAACTCTGTTAGTGGTTTATGGTCAGTAAGAACCTTAACGGGATAACCGTAAATTATGAACTTAAAATGCACTAGCGAATTAACAATAGCTAGTCCTTCCTTGTCTATTACTGCATACTTACTTTCGGAAGTTCTCAATTTTCGAGAATAGAAAGCTATCGGGAAAAACTGTTTATCATATTGCTGAAGTAATACCCCTCCTACTCCTAAGTCTGAGGCGTCTGTTGCAATGAAGAATTCCTTACCGAAGTCAGGAAATTTTAAGATAGGAGAACTACACAGTTCATCTTTCAAAGTATTAAACGCCTGTTGATGTTGCTCAGACCATATGAAATCTACGCCCTTCTTCGTAAGATCAGTTAAAGGAGCGGCTATTATTGAATAGTTGCGTATAAAACGCCTGTAATATCCACTACAACCCAGAAATTGCTGTATTCCCTTGACATTAGTAGGTATGGGAAAATTACGTATAGCCGACACCTTATCATGGACTACTTTAAGACCTTGGCTTGACACCATGAAACCCAAATATATCAATTCTGTTTTGAAAAATTCACACTTACTAATCTTTACCCTTAAGTTATGTTGTCTTAATCTCTGTAGTACTAGTTCTAACTTACGTAGATGTTCTTCTAAGGTGTTGGAAAAGATTACAAGATCATCCATATAGGCATGCAATATATCCCCTAACAAGTCTCCAAACACTATGTTAATCATTCTTGTAAATGTTATAGGAGCACAACGTAAACCAAAAGGCATCCGTAAAAATTCATAATGTCCCCTGGCTGTGCTGAAGGCTGTGTATGGGATACTATCTTCTTCTAATGATATCTGGTGAAAGCCTTTAAGTAAGTCCAAACTGGTAAAATATTTATTCTGACCTAACAAAGACAAAATATCGTCAGTACATGGCACTGGGAATCGATCAGGGATCGTTTCCTCGTTTAGACGACGAAAGTCGACGCAGATACGCCATGTTCGATCTTTTTTCGGTACAACTATTAAAGGAAAATTATAAGGGCTATTTGATTTTCTAATGACTCCTTCCTCTAACATTTTACCTACTTCATCATTTATTTCATTCTGGAATTTCATAGGGAGTCTGTACGAGGGTACATATATAATTTTCTGTTTGTCTTTTAACCTTATTTGATGCTCGATCACATCTGTTTTTCCTAAGGATCCATCCGTAGTGGAAAAGACATCTGTATATTTATTTAAAAGTTCAAAAATTTTCTGCTGAATTTCTTCGTCTTGAATGTCCTTACTGATTTTATTTTTAATAGATCGTAAAAGGGATTCATCCGCAACTGATTGAGAGTGATTGATTTCAGCAACGGTAAGAATACGATGTTTATAAACTTCTACATCCAAGATATGTTGATTTTTGTGAATTACTAAAGTGTTATTTAAATGATTACAGACTTCGATATTACATTGCTGATGTGAGCCTACTGTATAAATAGCTTGTGTGACAGACAATCCGTTGGTTTTCAAAGTATCGGAAAGGATTAATATTTCAGATCCCGGTAATGTTTTCTTTATTTGCACTATTAAATTCGAAGGTATGTTTGGTTCGATATATTGCGTGCAAGATGATATTACGGGTGAACGAGAATTCTGCTGGGTCGCGTATATTATTTCTTTATTAGTGAGACAAGTTATTGGTTCTTCAACGTACGTTACGGTTACATTTGTCGTCTCCTTTTTATCCAAAACTGACTTTAAAGTATTAGAAGACTTATAGAATTTCCCTTTGATATACACGCCGTGCTTTGCAGGAGCTAAGATAATGTTTTGATTTCCCATAGATGGGTATCCTATAATTACAGCTGGATACATATTAATGTTTTTCACTACAACAAATGTATCGGCAAACGTGCGATTACCGACTCTGAACTGAATATGAGTTATGCCTATGACGTTTAATTCATTATTTCCTATACCTGAAAGTCTGATTCCTGATTTTTCAATCGGAAAGTTCGAAAACAACAAATGATGCGTCTTCAAATCCATAATATTACGTGGACTACC
>NC_090725.1:325770184-325780184 GCF_036898095.1 Palaemon carinicauda | reverse complement strand
CGAGTTGATTTCTACATCAGAGTGTAATTATCTCATCTAATCTGATATGATCTTGCTAGTTAGACACTTTTATGTAGATAACACTGATTATCTTGTGGAAGAATCTCTCAGAATAGGGATGAAATTAATTTAGGATAATTGAATTGCAGCTGGAAGTAACAAAATCCAATTATTGGAAGAATAATATAATTTCAGTACTGATTGGATGTCAAGAAGGATTTCAATTATTTAAAGAAAATATTAGTTTACAAAACAACTCATTTGCATAATGCATAATTTTTGTTTATATATATATACAGGCATTACTGTTAGTATTTCGAGAAAATAACATTCATCAATGTTACTGTAAATAGAATAGCAGCTCTGTCTCACAACTATGGAACATATTGAAATAGAACACTGACTATTTATACCTTATACAATTCCTAGGCAGCTTCTTTGGGTAAAGAAGAGTTAATGGAATCTCAGTTTGGCCAAAGAAATAAGGTATGGAAGGAATTTCTAATGTATACATGTGATTTCTCTATTAAATATTACACACATGATATTCGAATTACTATGTCTAGTTGATATAGATAGTTTTATCTTTATTTTTACGTTCTTCAATTACTTTTAGAATTAACAAAAAAATATAATTTTCAAAATATTTGTAAAGCTAAATATAATTTTGCAGAAGTCCAAACCTACTTGGATGCAAATTTGCTTCGACCTTAAATATATTGGAGTAACTAGCAATTCGTGCGTTACAAGGACACTCCTTTATACTGATACCAGGAAATTTCTCACAAAAACACACATACGTACACGAACACACACATACACAAGCATACCCACACACACATACACACACATATATTTATACATACACACACACACACACACACACACATATATATATATATATATATACATATTTATGTTATACATATAAATGTTTTATATATAAACATATATATATATATATATATATATTTTATATATATATATATATATATATACACACACACACATATATATATATATATATATAATTATATATATATATATACAGTATATATATATATATATATATATACACATATATATATATGAATAGAGTATATATATATATATATATATATTTATATATATATATATATATATATAGATGTGTGTGTTACTCTAATTATTTTCTATCAAGGAGAATATTGGTAAAAAACATCAATTTATGCATGCCACTTAAATCCATTCACGTTATATCTGGAAAGTCATTAAAATTAATTTTACGAAGAGTGAATCCAAAGAAAAAGTAAATTTAAATCTACAGAATATTTAATAGACTGTATCTTACTAAGAAATCTTCTTTACAGAATCTTCATAATAATAACATTAAAAAGTTCAGTATATACTGTATGCCATTTGATAACCAATGAAAATAAAGAAGAGTGAAAACAAGCAATATAAATAAAAATGAAGTCTTTAATGTATATGCCATTGAATATCAAATTAATATAAAAAAAAAACCAAGCAAAACAGTCTGAATCAGAGACCTCAGCCCATCTCGAAACCGTAACTAAGTTAAATCCCAATCTCTGGCCTGGATGATTCATATCCTCTATATAACAATATCAGCAAGATTCCTCCTCCTCCTCCTCCTCCTCCTCCTCCTCCTCCATCGCCAGGGAGAATGACTTAGTGCCGCTGCTCCGGCCAAATCGCCCACCCTGGTGTGTTTATTTTTCCGCCTGTCGATATTATGGTTCCATCGGCACTTTCATTGTTACGAATGCTCACCGGAGCTTTTACCCAACCACTCATTCTCTCTCCCCCCCCCCCTACCCCCACAGCCCCGTGCTAGTCTCCCCCCTTGCTAGTTATTCAGGTTTCTTTATTGCGAGGAGGAAATGGTGTGGGGGAAGGTGGAGGGTCAGTAATGGGGGGGAATGGGGAGAGAAAGGTCTTGGAATGGTATTGCTTATGATAGAGGTTTCCGAGTTTTTTTTTTTTTTTGGTATTAGATTAGATGTATGAATAAGGTGAAAGGATTTAATGGATATATATATATATATATATATATATACTGTATATATATATATATATATATATATAAATATAAATATATATATATATATATATATATACATATATAGATAGATAATTACTCATTAATATATAGGGAGGTTGTATTAGTTTTGCAACTTTACATTATCTTCGTTTCATAAAAAATGTACCGATATTTTCTATATAATCATATGTTTATGTAAACATGTGTATTTTTTCGATTTTGTTTTTATTATTCATTATTACTTATATAGATAATAGCTACTTCCAGCATGAAAGCCTCCATTCCACTTTCATTATGATAACTATAAATGAAATATCACAAGATTTACATATTATTTGTTCGATAATATATATTTTGCTTCATAGAAAACTCTCTTCCATCTCAAAATATGTCACACTAGATTTTTTTTCACTCTCTCCCATGTGACATTCCAAGTGGTTTAACGCTATATGAAATATGCAACAGCCGTTATCAGCTTACTGAAGCGTCGTGGGTACATTTTAGAATACGTATAAAGGTTATACAGCATGAATAATGCACTATATGCTGAAATATCTTATTGCCTTTGTTCCGAACAATTCTTTTTTTAAAATTGGCTTTCGATGTACAGCCTTGCATGTCAAATTATACATGGTCTTTTAAGTGGCAAGTATTAAATTGTGCATGATACTTACGATTACAAATTTCAAATTGTGCCACATAATTCAGATGGCAATTGTTAAATTATGCATGATACTTAAGATAGAAAATGGCAAATTGTGCTAGATAATTAAGATGGCAAATGTTAAATTATGCATGATACTTAAGATAGCAAATGGCAAATTGTGCCAGTTAACTAAGATTGCGAATGTTAAATTGTACATAATACTTACGATTGCAAATGTCAAATTGTGCCAGATAATTAAGATGGCAATTGTTAAATGATGCATGATACTTAAGATAGAAAATGTCAAATTGTGCCAGATAATTAAGATGGCAATTGTTAAATTATGCATGATACTTAAGATAGAAAATGGCAAATTGTGCCAGATAACTAAGACTGCGAATGTTAAATTGTTCATAATACTTACGATTCCAAATGTCAAATTGTGTCAGATAATTAAGATGGCAATTGTTAAATTATGCATGATACTTATGGTAGGAAATGTCAAATTGTGCCAGATAATTAAGATGACAATTGTTAAATTATGCATAATACTTACGATTGCAAATGTCAAATTGTGCCAGATAATTAAGATAGCAATTGTTAAATTATGCATGATACTTATGGTAGCAAATGGCAAATTGTGCCAGATAATTAAGATGGCAAATGTTAAATTGTGCATAATACTTACTATTTATTACAAATGACAAATTTTGCTAGATAATTAAGATTGCAATTGTTAAATTGTGCATAATACTTACGATTGCAAATGACAAATTTAGCCAGATAATTAAGGTGGCAAATGTTGAATTGTGCATAATACTTACTATTACAAATGACAAATTGTGCCAGATAATTAAGCTGGCCATTGTTAAATTGTGCAAGATACTTATGATTGCAAATGACGAATTAGGCATGATTCTTAGGATGGTAAGTGTCAAATTACGCATTATACCTAAGATTGTAAATGTTAAATCATGCATGATGGTTAAGTTGGAAAATGTTGAATTGTGTATCATACTTATTATGGAAATTGACAAAATATTCATGATACTCAGGATGGCATTGGTCAAATTGTGCATGATGCCTAAGAGGGCAAATATTAAATTCAGTATTATACTTAAGATGACAAATGCTAATTAAAGCATAATAATAGATATGGAAAGTTTCAAATTGTGCATAATACTCAAGATTATAAATGTTGAATTATGCATGATAGTTAAGTTGAAAAATATCAAATTGTGATCATACTAAAAATGGGAATTGAAAAATTGTGCATGATACTTAAAATGGAAAGTGTCAAAATGCGCATGCTACTTAACCCTTTTACCCACAGGTTATTTGGAAATTTCCAACCCTTAACCCCTAGGGGGTTATTTTTTTCCCAGCACATTTTGCAGTATATATATATTTTTAAATTGCTCTAACAGCCTTAATTTTTGTCATAGAGAGGTCAGGTTGGTCGCATTCTCTTGGTATATGCCTGAATTCTCTCAAAGAATTATCAAAAATGGGGGTAAAGGGATGAGTACGTCTATGGGGGTAAAGGGATGAGTTTTGTGAAACGTAAAAGTACGTCCTTTGGAAGTAAAAGGGTTAATATGGCAAATGTCGAATTGTTAATGATACTAAAGATGTCAAATGTCTTATTGTGGATGATACTCAAGATGGCAAATGTTAAATTTTGCATAATACAGAGGATGGCAAACGTAAAATTGTGCACGATACCTAAGAAAGCAAATGTGTAATTGTGCATACCTAAGATGGCAAATGTGGAACTGTGCATGATACGCAAGATAACAAGTGTTAAATTGTGCATGGTACTTATGATGGTATTAGTTAAATTTAGCATGATATTGGGATGGTACTAGTTAAATTTAGCATGATATTGGGATGGTACTAGTTAAATTTAGCATGATATTGGTATGGTACTAGTTAAATCTAGCATGATATTGGGATGGTACTATTTAAATTTAGCATAATATTGGGATGGTACTAGTTAAATTTAGCATGATATTGGGATGGTACTAGTTAAATCTAGCATGATATTGGGATGGTACTAGTTAAATCTAGCATGATATTGGGATGGTACTAGTTAAATTTAGCATGATATTGGGATGGTACTAGTTAAATCTAGCATGATATTGGGATGGTACTAGTTAAATTTAGCATGATATTGGGATGGTACTAGTTAAATCTAGCATGATATTGGGATGGTACTATTTAAATTTAGCATAATATTGGGATGGTACTAGTTAAATTTAGCATGATATTGGGATGGTACTCGTTAAATTGTTCTTGGTAAATGTTTAATGGAGAGAGAGAGAGAGAGAGAGAGAGAGAGAGAGAGAGAGAGAGCTCTTTTCTTATCTGAACGTTTATCCTTCCTGATATAACTTTATCCAAAATTGGAGCCCAATGTCGAAAAAGTTATTATAAAAATTAAGTAAATTTTCCATTTCCGTGCAGAGACCCACTGTAGATATTTGAATTTATAATTGCTTACATAGACTTAGATTTTCATTAAAACTTTACTCGGATGACTTCAGTTTCTGAATCTAAACACAGTTTATTTGGCAGGAAAACTAGTATCACAATTGTGCAAGGTTCTCTTTATAATAACAATAATAATAATAATAATAATAATAATAATAATAATAATAATAATAATAATAATAATAATGATAATAATAATAATAATAATAATAATAATAGTAGTAGTAGTAGTAACACGAACGAAAATTACAATAATAATGATAATAACAACAACAACAACAACAACAACAACAATAATAATAATAATAATAATAATATATCAGTAATCATTCTCTACCTTCTCTTCGATATTTGTATTGTACTGAAAGAACTTAAGTATCAATTTTGGTGATTAAATATAACTTTTAATTTTTCAGTAGTAATAAATTATAGCACGTTTAGAAATAATCAACAATAACTACAAATACAGCCAATTTTAGTCCACTGAATGTCAAAGACCCCAGACATGTCCTTATTCATGATTAGGGATTGGCCAGTTTCCTTTACCATGCCAGTTCGGATTAGTGAGATATTTTTCCCTTCCACTGTCTTGTGTTTGAGTTCTCTTGCTTGAGGGTATATTCAAGCATACTATTGTATATACTTTTCTTTCCTCTTGTTTTTTTTATAGTTTATATAAGAAATATATATTTCAATGTTGTTACTATTCTTTAAAATATTTAATTTTTCCTTGTTTCCTTTCCTCACTGGGCCATTTTACCTGTTGGGGCCCCTGGGCTAATAGAATCCTGCTTTTCCAACTATTGTCTTCCACTGTCTTGGGTTTGAGTTCTTTTGCTTGAGGGTATATTCGAGCACACTATTGTATATACTTTCCTTTCCTCTTGTTTTGTTAATTTTTTTAATAGTTTATATAGGAAATATTTATTCTAATGTTGTTACTATTCTTTAAAATATTTAATTTTTCCTTGTTTCCTTTCCTCACTGGGCTATTTTCCCTGTTGGGGCCCCTGGGCTTATAGCATCCTGCTTTTCCAACTATTGTCTTCCACTGTCTTGGGTTAGAGTTCTCTTGCTTGAAGGTATATTCGAGCACACTATTGTATCTACTTTCCTTTCCTCTTGATTTGTTATTTTTTTTTAATAGTTTATATAGGAAATATTTATTTCAATATTGTGACTATTCTTTAAAATATTTAATTTTTCCTTGTTTCCTTCCCTCACTGGGCTATTTTCACTGTTGGGGCCCTTGGGCTTATAGAATCCTGCTTTTCCAACTATTATCTTCCACTTTCTTGGGTTAGAGTTCTCTTGCTTGAGGGTATATTCGAGCACACTATTGTATCTACTTTCCTTTCCTCTTGTTTTGTTAATTTTTTTTATAGTTTATATAGGAGATATTTATTTCAATGTTGTTACTATTCTTTAAATTATTTAATTTTTCCTTGTTTCCTTTCCTCACTGGGGTATTTTCCCTGGGCTTATAGCATCCTGTTTTTAAAACTAGGTTTGTAGCTTAGTATTTAATAATAATAATCTCTTAAGGAAAAGCAACTTAGTAATTGTGTCCCTGACTAGTACAGCTTTGTTGATCACTACTACACACAAATCCTTTCGCCCGTTAATATGGTCCTACAATAAAGCATATAGGGAATTATCGGATAGCAATTATAATTTTTTGTGGCAACAGATTTTTTTATTCATATAAAAAAATAAGCTTCATGTGTTACGAAACCCTCACCATCCATAAAAAATAAGCTTACAGCATTTAAAAACCAATCAAAATGTATAAAACGAAAAGATTATAGGAGAAACCCTTATCTTTTTTCTGTGTCTCCATTTCATATCCATAAAAACAGAGTTACTAATTACCCAAATTTATATTTTTAATGGCTATAATTACATATGTGAAAGTCAATGTCAGGGAAGAAAAATATATGGTAATACTTTACACGACGATGTCAGGCAGAGTAATGTTTATAATAATGAAAATTTGTGCGTTTTCTCTTTATAATATTTTAAACCATTTGTTTAATCCAAGTAAGTTGTAAGAAAAGCACACACACACACACACACACACATATATATATATATATATATACATATGTATGTATGTATATATATATATATATATATATGTATATATATATGTATATATATATATATATATATATGTATATATATATATATATATATACGTACAAATAAGGTTCTCCCTTAACTATCAAATCAATATATCAATAAAAATGTTTTAGTGGCGATTACTCTATTTGTTTTTTCATTGCCCCCTAATAATGCTAATTTTTATTTTTGCTTAGACTCTCACGATGAAGAGAAGATTTTCATATAATTTACTCCTTATATCTTTCTACATTACACAAGAAGTTTCACGTAACTCTATCTAACATTATGCAAAGTCCACCATAAATCAAATAATAGTCTAAACCATTTTCCGAATACTATTGAATTTTATGGTATGTGTAAATTCTAATTGATTTTTTAAAATTTGACACATTACCAAATTTGCATTAGATTAGAGAGAAATTATTATATTTCACAAATAAAGTTTTTAGTGGTGTATATATATATATATATATATATACATATATATATATATATATGCATATATATATATATATATATGTATATATATATATATATATATACACCCATATATATATATATATATATATACACCCATATATATATATATATATATACCCATATATATATATACCCATATATATATATATATATATAAGACAACTTCTATAATTGTGTTCAGTCATTGTTTTATAGACTTTTTTTATATATATTACGGGAGTAGACTGTTTTTTTTAAACAAGTTTTACTAGCAGTAAATGTTACCTCAGTAGCGTCCATTTATGATAGGAAATTTTCAGTTTTTATTATATTTTTTTTTCGTCATTGCTATAATCTTCCAGTAACTTGGAAATTGACTTATTTTCACGAGTAAGGTAATGAAGACCATATTCAAAATTTTTCTTTAATATGTCAATACACATTTTAAAGATACAGTTATTAAAACTATTTTATACTACTTATATATCTCATAGAAGACATAAAATAAAATGGCTTCATTTTAAGATATATTAAAACTAATTTATATTACTTATATATTTGGTAGAAGACATGAAATGAAATGACTTCATTTCAAGAGATATGAAAACTAGTTTATATTACTTATATATTTGGTAGAAGACATGAAATAAAATGACTTCATTTCAAGAGATATGAACACTAGTTTATATTACTTATATATCTGATAGAAGACATGATATAAAATGACTTCATTTCAAGAGATATGAAAACTAGTTTATATTACTTATACATCTGGTAGAAGACAAGAAATAAAAAGACTTTATTTTAAGAGATATTAAAACTAGTTTATATTACTTATATATCTGATAGAAGACATGAAATAAAATGACTTCATTTTAAGTTCAGCTGGCTTAGGACAAGAGAGTTTTAAAAACTAAGTTTGAAACTACAATGGAGTTTAGAAAAATATCTGCTTCATTCCCATTCAATGGCTGTGTAAACCGTGCAGGAGTTGGAAATTTTTTTCTGAATTCAACAGATAGGATCTAAAGTTTTACTTTCAGGTGCTTCAGCATCTGTTATTTTTTTCATTACATCCAAGTGAATGACAAAACTAGAATCTGATGTTGAAGCATCCTTATAAAACTATTTTTAACTCAAAACGATGATAAAAATTAAAAAAAAGAAATTAAGCGGAACTTTGTATAGCGCAGACCGCTGCCGCATCATCTTATCTCTCGACCAAAAGCTCGACCTTGACCTTGATCTTTGACCTTAACATTTGTTAATTGGCGTGGATTTTCATACACCCAAATATGAACTAAGATTGAAGTCTATGTGCCAACGATGTTCAATCCTATGGCTGATTACGTGAATTGGACATTTTGCTTAACCATGACCTTGAACTTTGACCTAGACCTTTCCAAATTAAAAAAAATTCTAGCTTTTATCATTAAAGTTATTCAGTGAAAGTATTATTGCTCTACGGTTAAAATTGTGGCCACAAAGCTGTTCACATTTTAACACACAAAAACACAGTCTTAAGTAAAACAAAACCTACTTACAACTTCGTTGGCGGAGGCAACAAAATGGAACATTTTA
Source organism: Palaemon carinicauda (assembly GCF_036898095.1). Lineage (NCBI taxonomy): Eukaryota > Metazoa > Arthropoda > Malacostraca > Decapoda > Palaemonidae > Palaemon > Palaemon carinicauda. The sequence goes on along the minus strand of NC_090725.1, from coordinate 325,770,837 downwards.
CTACATTTAGTTACGTAACAGTGAATATACGTTTTAAGTTTTGTTCTGTTTTAAGTCAGAATATATTCACTAGAACCAAAAATAGCACTGTGTGAGGTATACATATTCAAATGCTGGGAATGATCAGGTATACATGATAGATTACAGGAAGCAACTGATACTTTCTATCTGAGAGTTTTCAAATAATTCCGTGAATCTGGAATGGCGTCTGTCAATCATGCTGTCTCTAGTTTTAAAACAAATTGTTTAATGAAAAAGCATATCTGGCAAGAAATATATATATATATATATATATATATACAGATTATATATATGCATATATATATATATATATATACATATACATATATACTGTTTATACATACATATATATATGTATATATATAATATAATTTATATATACATATACATTATATATATAATATATATATATGTGTGTGTGTGTGTGTGTGGGTGTGTGTGTGTGTGTGTGTTTGTGTGTATGTGCGTGTGCTAGTGTATGAGAGAGAGAGAGAGAGAGAGAGAGAGAGAGAGAGAGAGAGAGAGAGAGCGCATCCATATTTAAAGATGGGTTTATATAACATGCTGACATTTTGGCGGTGAAGAGATTCACATAAGATTAGCTTCATTCTTAAAAAAAAATGTAATGTCAA
>NC_090725.1:325762926-325767926 GCF_036898095.1 Palaemon carinicauda | reverse complement strand
TCGAAGTGAAAGGAAGACTTAATACTGACACATCAACATTCAGAAAAAAAAGCTTGATTCTAGTTTGTTATTTTCTTGGTATACCAGACCCGTCAATATATATATGTATATATTTATATATGTATATATATACTATATATATATATATATATATATATGCATATATATATATATATATATATATACTGTATAGGCATATGTGTATATAATATACATATATATATATATATATATATATACATATAAAAGCAGACTCTTGTTCTTCATCATAAAGTAGAAATATAGGAACAATAATCATAAGTATATACATTTAGCTTCTAAATGACCCTGAATTCTTAAGTAAAGAAGACCATACGTGAATAAGAAAGAGGGGCTTTGCCTCTGTACTTCTAGCACCGTATACAAACACGGAGGTGTGAACAATAGACTTGATTGTAAACAACAGGAGCCTCTGAAAGGATCTCTTAATGGACCCTCCAGTTTGATGACGTGTAATGAAAGGCTTTGAATTTTTAAAGGTAATTATATGAAATACCAGACAATAAGATTAGTGCTTATATTTCTGAATTAATGATAGGCATATAACTTTATAGTGTTTGGTATGAAATATAATTGATTTAACATATATATATATATATATACATATATATGTATATATATATATATATATATACATATATATATATATTTATATATATATATATATATATATATTTATATACATATATATGTATATATATATATATATATGCGTATGTATATATATATATATATATATATATATAGTATATATATATATATATATATAAATATATATATATATATATGTGTGTATATATATATATATATATATATAATTTATATATATTTATATCTATATCTATCTATCTATCTATATATATATACATATATATATATATATATATATTTATATATATATATATATATATATATATATATACATATATATATATATGTATGTATGTGTATGTATATTTTCTAAACTTCCTTACACCATAAATTATCTGAACAACATATTTCTTTTTTTATTTATTACTCAAAAAAAAAAAAAAGTATTTTATCAGATGTTCCTGGCAGTATTAACTTTTAGTTTAGAAACTTGGAGCATAAGTAAAACCCTATAACATAAGCTACTTAAAACTTAAATAAATTTGGAAAGAATAATGATGTGAATAATACTAGCTGACAGAAAAATTGCAACATGGATACGAGAGCAAATTAAAGTATAGGATACTCTAACAACGTGTAAGAAAAACCAAATGGGCATGGGTAGGATATATAATACGAATGACAGATAATAGCTGGTTCTTTAGAGATTGCAAACGAAGCAGAAGAGGGAGAAGAAGATAGTGGATTGACCAGCCAAGAATATTTATGTAAAGACCGGCATTAAAAGACCGTAAACAGATATGTGTGGAAGGACGTGTCTGAGAGTCTCTGCAGTACGCAGGGTGCCTTTCTCTTGGTGACTAAGGATGGAGACGATTAACAGTTCAACCTCTAGCCTCTTATCCGTGTGTCTGGTACGAGATATAAAGTTGGTGTTGAGTCCATGCTTGAGTATTTCGTCCTGGGCCACGAAGGGGAGTGTGTTGAAATAGTGAAATACTCCTGCCTCTTCTCAGGGATCTGAATTTTGCCACCATTAATGACAATCAGTTTCTTTCAAATATTTTTAATTTTCTGCACCCAGTCACTATCTTTGAGGATCCACATGAAATGTTGTCTTGTTGAGGGGATCGTATTGGTGATCGACCTCACCATCGTCATCTTGGGGGTCGAGTGTGGGGTCATCCAGAGTCTTCTAAAGGTTCTTCTTTGACAAAATCGTTAAGGTTAGCTTCAGGTCCTTCAAATGAGCTGGGGGTTCTACGTCGGATGGCTTTCCATCCTTCCTCCAGGTGGCTCAGGCTGGCTGAGAGCTCCTCTTTCTATGTCTTCTTGCCATCAAGTTGTTACTGGAGGAGGGACTTCTGGAGTGGTCCTCGTGTCGCTGAGGGAATAGGCAGCAAGAAGTCGACATACTTTGGGAGTAGATCATCTTTTAGTGAAGTCATTCAAGGTGATTGCTGTGAGGACAAAATTCCCTTTAGATGAGACCCTCCATCTTGACCTTAACGAGTCCATAGAAACAACTCGATTCCTCCACTCAGCACCCTTCTTCACCCACCATGAGCATATGTACATCCAGGAGGATTGTGTACCGATGGGCTGCTATCCATACATTCTTTTAGTCAACTTTTACAAGGGTGTCGTCAAGAAGCGTGTTTTTGGACGTGTTGATGAGTCTGATATATATGTCCACTACACCGATTACTCCTCTATAAAAAACTCATCTACCGAATATATTATTATTATTATTATTATTACTAGCCAAGCTACAACCCTAGTTGGAAAAGCAAGATGCTATAAGCCCAATGGCTCCAACAGGGAAAAATAGCCCAGTGAGGAAAGGAAATAACTTTACAAGACCTATGAGGAGTGATGTTCTATCAGATTCGCGATGAAACATCATAAAAATGGCCTTAGTCCCTCCCTGAATTTCTTGGACTCAACTTCTGAGTGTGGTTTTTATATCACTGTCAACACTAAATCCCGAATTTATAAATTTGCCTGAATGGTTATAGTGAATGCCACACTAGAGACATAATCTCCAACCTTTATGCCTATGTTCATTGGACCCTCTCCCTTGGCTCCCTCTGAGTGGAGAGCCACACCGATATGCATAAGATTATACAGATTCTTGTTAACAACGGCTACTCCAACAGAGAAGCGAAACTTGCAATGGACAACTGGTACAAGATCGATCCTAGCAGCGACAGCCTGCCTTCTATTATTACCTCATACTACAAAGGCATCATGCTCAGCCAGTATGAAGCGGATGAGCAGGTTGCTAGGGACATTATCAACAGCCATATCATCCCTGTTCAAGAAGACCTCAACATTTAGTATCTGACTATGATAACCATATCTCTTATCATGAAAAAGAACCCAGCCACCTCCTTTCAAAACTTTATCAAGAGATGCAACGTTGTTTATTCCTATCAAATCCTAGTCCGTAGATGTCCTTCCCGTTACATTTGAAAGACAACAATGAGACTTTCAAAAATGCTGTTCTTTGATGTCCAACAGAGAACCATCAAGACACATGAGCTCCTCGCTCGCAATAAGAATGTGGCTCGAGAAGACATCCTAAAGACTATAAAGGTCATTGGTAGTATCTAGAATGACAGGAGGCTTAGGATCCTGGACGCCTAGCTCATCCAACGGGATAGACCTAACATGGACACGACCTAGATGTTCCTCCTCCCCTCCTACTAAGAGATCACCATCAGTCAACCTCATAACAGCAACGATGGCAAAGCCGATGAGTGGCCCAGCGGGTTGCCTTGGACTAAAACCACCACGGCGAGCACCTCAGGCCATCAGCGAAGAGTTCTTGACACTCTGCCCTGGTTTCTGAACAGCTGAGCAGCTTGCCAAATACCGATCGCCACTCAGTTAGCATGTTATCGAATCAGTGCACCCTTATTGATAACCTGGCTTGGACTACCTAAACCCTAATTCAACCCAACTTCGAGGATTAGGAGCGGGTGTAGCTACCTGACTGTGACTTAGCGTCTCCCATCCAGTGTCTAGGCCATTGTAACAGTATGTCATTTCAAGACCAGATACAGATTCCACCCATTGAAACCAATAAGCGACCAGTGACTGATGTAAAAAGCCAACCGCGGCGTATATAAGGAGCGTGCTTACCACCCCTAGACAGACATTGTCTTTGTGGTTAAATGGTACAGTCAGGGTTATACGAGTATCCTGGACCAGAGTTCAATTCCTGGCTGTCAGATGCTATTATCTTAGAGTGGTTTTGCCTTGAAACTCTGATCTCGAGGTCGGTAAGAGAATCTTGACATTAATGGGTATAAAAATATGTGGATTATTTGAATATGAAAAAAACACGTCAAAATGAGCAAAATTTATCATTAATCGAATGCTAAGTACAAACCTAATAATTAGCTACTATAGTGAGGATGAGTTGATTTTAACTGTAAGTACAAAAAACCTGAATTCAACAGGTGTATTTACAGAAGAATTGTCCTTGACTTTTATCTTTCTTCATAGCTGAATGGTACGGTCACTGTCGAACAAGTATCCTGGACCAGGGTTCGATTCCCAGCCGGTCATATGCTATTGTCTTTTAGTGGTTTTGCCTCAGGACTCTGATTCCAAGGTCCGTAAGAGAGTCCAGACATTATTTTTTATAAAATATATGACATATTTGAATATATATATATATATATATATATATATTCATATATATATATACATATATATATATATATATATATATACATACATACATATATATATATATATATATATATGTATATATATATATATATATATATACTGTATATTTTAGCCTCCGTATTCCAAATACTTGTTTGGACATTTGTCCACACAAAAATCACCAAAAAAAAAAAAAAAATAGAAACTAAACAATGAAAAGCGATATCTCAACATAACACACACACCGCAAAAAAGTCACGTAATTTTATCTCTCCAGTGCCGTTATGTCCATCTGTTCCTGTCCTCTTTTCCTTTAGCCTTTTTTCCCGTCCATTCTCCCAGAGACGCCGGGTCTCCTCAGCCGGTGGACATCTCAATAAAGCGTCTCGTAGCAGCCTGTCACACTTGCTGGGGTCTGCAAAAACGAATATTTCGGAAAGTGACACCACATGGCGTCCCATCCGGCTTGGTCGTATAGCCTTTCCGAATATTTCTCCCACCCACTCAGCATGTTTCACTAACCTCCAGCATTCCATGGGGTTTTTTGGGGGTCGTCTTATATTTGCTTTTCAGAATATAAACTATAATGGTTTATTTCATGATATATATTATTAGGTAATAATAGGTCTTTATAAAATAAATTATCCTCGTAACCATTGTTTTTGAAGAATTCCTTTAAGAATGTGATT
>NC_090725.1:325752926-325757926 GCF_036898095.1 Palaemon carinicauda | reverse complement strand
TTACATTACGAGAAAATTAGAAAAGGGAATTTCCTTCCAGCTTCCAAGAGCTGCTTCGAATTGCTCCTTTGCCTTACACCCGGGAATCCTTGGGAATTCTCCGTGGAGTCCTTTGCCAACTAAAGCCCCTAACCGCAATGAATATTGAGGGAGGGAAAACAAAATTATTATTATTATTGTTACTTGCTAAGCTATAACCCTAGTTGGAAAAGTAGGATGCTATAAGCCCAGGGCCTCCAACAGGGAAAATAACCCAGTGAGGAAAGGAAACAAGGAAAAATAAAAATCTAAAAAGAGTAACAACATTCAAATAAATATCTCTTATATAAACTATAAAAACTTTAACATAAGAGGAAGAACAAAAAGACAGAACAGCGTGCCCGAGTGTTCCTCAAGCAAGAGGACTCTAACCCAAGACATTGGAAGACCGTGGTACAGAGGCTATGACACTACCCAAGACTAGAGCTCAATGGTTTGATTTTGGAGTGTCCTTCTAGAAGAGCTGCTTACCATAGCTAAAGAGTCTCTTTTAGCCTTAGTTAATTTTTTGAAAGGCTTCGGAAAGAAAGATTTCTGTTCTCTTCCTGCCTCTCATTCAAATTTCTAGTGTCCCAAGGGGGAAAAATAAAGTAAAGAAATAAAATGACTTATTTTTCCCAATAGCATTTGAAGGGAAATACTACCCAAATTAATTGATTGGGAATATATCATGAATTAAAGGAAAGCATTACTAAAAAGTCATGTATAAATAATAAAAAAAAGAAAACTTTTCTGAAGAGCTATTTATGCTTACCCAACTGGCCCTATTTAAGTATTATGACACTATAGATGCCTTTTTGATAATCTTTATAAATTTGTCACAAATATTTTCTGGGAAAGTATGAAATCATTCTATCTCTGTTTCATAAACAAAGATAAAAATCAAACCCGATAAGTATTACTCACACAGCAATCGCTAAGTTCTTACAGTTATTTTTTGGGTATACCCATAAAATGAATTTGGAAGACAGCTCATTCAAATTTCTAGTGTCCCCAGGTGTGAAAAAATCTGATGAAGAAATATAAATACTTATTTTCCCAATAGCATTTGAAGGGAACTACGCACAAAATAATTGATTGTGAATATATTATAACTACGCCTAAATTAATTTGTTGTAAAACTATTATGAATTGAAGTAAAGCATTAATAATGAGCCATGAGTAAATAAAAAAAAAAAAAAAGACCCTCATATTCTTACCCAACTGGTATTTTATAGGTATTTGGAAACTATAGATCCCTATTTCATAATCTTTATAAATTTGTCACAAATATTTTCAGTGAAACTATGAAATTCTTTTTTCTTTTGTTTTATGAATAGATTCCATATCAAACCCAATAAGTATTATTCACACATCAATGACAAATTTATCATTGTTATTTTTTTGTGTATGCCCAAAAAGAAATTTTGGAAAAGAACTAATTCTCTAATAAAAACGCTATGTCCAAAAACAGACATTACCCCAGTACCACATAATGGCCAGAGAAAATCCCCTGCTGGAAACCAGAGAAGCAGTAACGATTACACTAAATACCCCCCCCCCCTCTTGTAGCAGGCTGGCAAATAACCTTCATTACCAGATAGTAACTTCATGCCACACTCAGCCTTCCTCGCCAGCAGCTTTTTATGTTTTCGACAGGGACGTTGTAACATCAGAGAGAACCTTTCGTCGGATCAAGGTCTTTGCTGGATAATTCTTTAGTTTGATGAGTCTACCATTCGGTGGGATTGCCGACTCCCTGGAAGATAATTCTCTATGCATGGGAGGATCTGATGAGCCATTTCCGCGGTTTTCTAAAGGCTCGTAGGAGGAATAAGGAAAGCAGCAGCTAGTGCTAGAATGTTATTGTGGGGGATAAGATAGATTTTTCTTTGAGATAAGATAGGAAGGAAACCGGTGGTTTTAGGAGGGAACAGGAAAAGAATAAATGCATTAGTGGTCTTTGTTTTAGGTTTACTAATTAGTTTTTAGATTTTGTTTGTAAGAGTAACATTTGAAAGAGGCTTATCCTCATATTCAAATTATCAAAACAAAACCATAGCCTTTTATTAGGGCAAAATCATTTAACGTAAAAGAAGCTTAAAGTTAAGATAATGATTATATATATATATATATATATATATAATATATATATATGTAAACATTAAAAATTCAAAAAAGGATAAGAAAGATAAGATATCTAGACACGCGAACGAAGGTTATCATACTTCTGTGAAAATTTTCCACAAAATTACGAGACATTCACTCTAGCTAAAATGACCTAGAATTAGATACCGGGAAAGCGGCTTACCGTAAAGGGGATAATAAGTTCATAAGAAAAATAGACAAAATTTTTTATATCAATGATTATAGATGATTTAAAGTAGACAGGAAGAGAAAATGCTGAACACGGAATGGTTAATCAATATCAGTCCATAAAAATGAGTAGTAATTCAAATGGGACATCATCTTTAATGGAGACCATGACCGTCCACTGGTCTCAAATCATCATATGTCATTTTTTTCATTGTTGGTGCTTGTCTTTTGAGCTTTTGGGAACTAGTTGTAGATCCTAATATATGAGCGAGGGGGTGAAATATTTAACTTACAGACATTTTCTTTATTTTTTTTGTAAATTGTATATATATATATATATATATACATATATATATATGTATATATATATATATATATACATATATATATATATATATATACATATATATATGTATATATACATATATATATATATATATATACATAAATATATGTACATATATATATATATATATATATTTATATATATATATATATATATTTATATATATATATATATATTTATATATATATATATATATATATATGTGTATATACATGTATATATATATATATATATATATAAAGTATGTATATATATAAATATATATATATTTATATATACATATATATAAATAAATATATATATATATATATATATATATTTATATATATATATATATATATACATATATATATATATATATACATATATATATATATATATATATATATACATACATATACATATATATTTACGCGTTATTGTATGTGCGTGTTCTCTTTTGTGTATAAATACAGATAAAAAAAAAAACAATAGTACGAATATATAAATTATTACAAAGAAACCCGGATATCCTGCTCCCCATTTAACATGATAAAGAAATGGTAGAATAATAAAAGAAAAACCTCTATTTACGTTCCTTAACATGAGCTTGAATCAAACAAGCCTTTTATCGTAGCTCTCTTTTAAGAATGTTATTTCTCGTTCGTGTATACTGTGATTATTTGATATTTTTGTCATGTCTGGGACATTTGAATGGACGCACTAGATCTATGAAAGATTAATGGTATGTCTGTCAATCATGAGATACGGTTCCATAAATATTTCCTTGTGATGAACTGATCAATATATTTCTTTCTAGTCTTATTTCTTGTGTGGTATACAATATAATCTTATGATGAATATGTAGAATAAAGTAAATACTGTATGTATTTTTTAAGAATATATAACACTACTTTCTCATCATGTTATCCGGTAAATATACGTTCAAATATGTTTTAAGGATATAAATTTGAATTTATTTACATATTTTCTAATTAGATAACTAATTGCTGTAAATATACTCACTGATTTTCTAATTAGAAAAAAAACATAAGCGTCTTTCGAAGTTTTAACTTTGATAAAAACAGTGAAATAAAAATACTAATCCTTCCTCCTGTCATTGTAACAATATTTAGAGTTCCATCCCTTTGAAAAAAAAGAGAAAATATTTTGTATCTTTGATACAAATTATTTTTGTTTCTCGTTTGTCATAAACTGCAACATATATTTCCTTTTAGAATGATTTTAAGACGTTGAAGAGACTATTTTTAAGTATTTAAATCCGTTATTCTTAAGTTAACAACACAATAGAAACCAATCATTGGAAAGAACTCCTATTTTTAAGATGGTCCTAAATCATTCAATCCAAGAATGTCTTTACTTTGTGCGTTTACGGAAACCAAACTTATTCCATAATCAGTGGGTTATGAAGTGTGATAATAAATTACTATTTATGCCTTACTTAAATACTATTTATATTGTTGAAACACACATTTAAGCTTACATTAGATAAAGAAACTTATTTTAGAATTTGGTAAATTTTCATGTCCTGACTTTCTGCGTTTACGGGAATCAAACTTATTTCATAATCAGTAGTTTTTGAAGTTTGTTAAACAAATCATCAATATTCATTAGTTGGGTTTCGTCTATCTCATTAAAACATATATTCACTTTACAATATATGAATAAATGTTATTGTATAAATTTGGCCAATTTTCATTGCCAATGGTCCAGTTAAGGTATAGTTAGCGATCACATTTAACTATAAGAGAAAATTACTCTTTCGGCAAGAGGTGGTACAGTCCTCGACCTTGTAATTATGATAAAAAATTTATACACCTTTCTCAATTGTAGAATATCAACGTTTGCGTGTAAGGCTCAATACACAGAATTCATTACACTATTCTCCATAGGAATTTTATCTCAAAATAATATACGACATGACGGTCAGAAGAGATGGGAAACTATATATAATAATGTAGTATAAATTCATTAGACCTTGTCCATCACTAAATAGAAATCTCATACTTTATAAGTAGCATTATTTAATTGATTGAAATTGTAATGGCACCTAAAACAACAGTGTTATTGATATGAGAGAGACCTTCGTTGTAAACGTCATAACTTTAAATAGAGAACAATCCTCTTATTAAGGTCATAATTTTAATGGAATTGTTTTACCTTGAATTCCGAATAATATAAGATATACAAACCATTATTATGATGTTTGATTGGAAACCGCTTACAATAACTAAAGGAAATTCACAAAGGCCTTGAATGCAATAAAATATAATTTGGGTTAAATTCATTTTAACAAAGATAAAGAGAAATACCACCTTTA
>NC_090725.1:325747926-325750426 GCF_036898095.1 Palaemon carinicauda | reverse complement strand
CACACTTCATACTCCTCAGCCATGTAGGCCTGGGTCTTCTAGCTCTTCTAGTGACTTTTGGAGCACAGTTGAAAGTTTGGTGAACTAATCTTTTTTGGGGGGTGAGAAGAGCACGAGCAAACTATCTCCATCTAACTCTCAATGTATGTAAATTACTATATTATGTTCAAAACTTCCTCACATCATATTTATTGGGTAAAATATCAAAAGGTTGTTCGCAATATATAGGCGTGAAATACCACATATGTAAATGCAATATAAATTCATCCAATATTAATTATTATTTTTTAGCATTTCATTTGTCACTGTCTAAAATTAACTAGCCACTTAAAACGAAATCAGTACGCGTTAATGATTAGGATGATAAATTTCCTATATACTTATTATTATTATTATTATTGTTATTATTATTATTATTATTATTGTTGTTATTGTTATTGTTATTATTATTAGTAGTAGTAGAAGTAGTAATAGTAGTAGTAGAAGTAGTAATAGTAGTAGTAGTAGTATCATAATTATTATTATTATTATTATTATTATTATTATTATTATTATTATTATTATTTAAAAAGACAGAAAAGGATGAATGCAGTTTACTAATATAAAACTCTATAAGTTTAGAAAAAGCTGAAATAAGAGGAAAATGACAAGTAAATAGTTTCAGCTTCAAAATGACTCTCCCTATTCTCAACGAAATTAAGATCGTGTATTGTTGGAAAAAAAAAATCCTTTTGCCTCTGTACATCTGGAAAAGCATACAAACAAGGTGAGAACAAAGGCCTTGATTGTAGCCTTTGTAAGGGTCTCCTTATAGACCCTTACTTTTGACGATGTGTATTGAAAGCTTCAATTATCAAGGGCAATTATAAGAATAGCCAGACAATAAGTTAAGTGCATATAACCCCGAATCGATGAATGGTAAGTTAAGTGCATATAACCCCGAATCGATGAATGGTAAATAAATATTTTGGAAGCAGAATTTTTGTTAGAGTTAAATTCATTCTCTTGCTTGAGGGTACACTCGGGCACACTATTCTATCTAATTTCTCTTCCTCTTGTTTTGTTCAAGGATTTATAGTTTATATAGGAAATATTTATTTTAATGTTGTTACTGTTCTTAGAATATTTATTTTTTTCTGGTTTCCTTTCCTCACTAGGGTATTTTCCCTGACGGGGCCTCTGGACTTATAGCATCTTTCCATTCCAACTTTGTTGGTAGGAGGTTATGTTTTACCCTTTTTGTGTGTTTTCTGCCCACAATATAAATCATGCTATAATGAAACCTGCAAGATTTAACCGTTATGTAAATAGCTTGATATGTAAAAATTTTTAGAATATTAAGGTCAAAGGTCAAGGTCACTTTCAAGCAAAATTTCAAATTCATATTATCAGCCATAAGTTTGCACATCATCGTCACAAAAACACCAAACTTTGTTTATATTAGAGTGTATGATAATCAACGCCAATTAATACATGTGGAGGAAAAAGGTCAAGGTCAAAGGCGAGAAAAAAAGATTGAAAAATAAGCTGTCGTAGCTGATGTCCTTCACAAGTTCTATTATTAATGATCTCTTGCTATGAAATGCCAAATTATACTCTAAGGTACCTCATATTTGAAAAAAATATAATTATCCAATATTCCTGAATTTATTGGCACGTAATTATGGTTTTATACCATGATAAAAAATTATAATTGATATGAATAGGAAATCAATATATAAGATACAATTATAATCCTATCAGTTCATGATTCCTCAAAGATGAATACTGTTTTTATATAGAATATTATTATTATTATTATTATTATTATTATTATTATTATTATTATTATTATTATTGTTATTGTTATTGTTATTGTTATTGTTATTGTTACTGTTTTTGTTATTATTATTATTATTATTATTATTATTATTATTATTATTATTAAAGCTGCAACCCTAGTTGGAAAAGCAAGATGCTATAAGCCCAGGGGCTCCAACAGGGAAAAATAGCCCAGTGAGGAAAGGAAATAAGGAAATAAATAAATGAAGAGAACAAATTAACAATAAATCATTCTAAAAACAGTAACAACGTCAAAACAGACATGTCATATATAAACTATTAACAGCATCAAAAACAAATATGTCATAAATAAACTATAAAAAGACTCATGTCCGCCTGGTCAACAAAAAAGCATTTGCTCCAACTTTGAACTTTTGAAGTTCTACTGATTCAACCACCCGATTAGGAAGATCATTCCACAACTTGGTAACAGCTGGAATAAAACTTCTAGAGTACTGCGTAGTATTGAGTCTCGTGATGGAGAAGGCCTGGCTATTAGAATTAACTGCCTGCCTAGTATTACGAACAGGATAGAATTGTTCAGGGAGATCTGAATGTAAAGGATGGTCAGAGTTATGAAAAATCTTATGCAACATGCATAATGAACTAATTGAACGACGGTGCCAGAGATTAATATCTAGATCAGGAATAAGAAATTTAATAGACCGTAAGTTTCTGT
>NC_090725.1:325730426-325737926 GCF_036898095.1 Palaemon carinicauda | reverse complement strand
TTATATTTTTCTTTGATTTTCATAAATAAAAGTTCCAAAATGTGCATTTATTAATTGCTTATATCATAACATAAATGATATAGACGAAGGTATTTGTTCTACCGAGTTACAGTTCTAGGTTATTATATTTCCTTTGTTTTCAGGATATAGATGAGAATAGGAAGGAATTTCAGGCCATCTATTGTATGGTCAACATGCAATTCTGTCTCCCTCCTCTATTATTCTACTGATATTGCTCCAAGCGTCCTTAATAGGATATTTGATGGAGATGGAAAGTGTCCATCCAATTACAATAAAAGCCAAATGGCATCTCCTTACCTTTCCTATAGGATACCAATCTATTGGATATCAGACTTCCCTGTCTGGCTGTGTGCTATTTTAAGAGGTGGGAGGTAGCTGGTTCTGTTCGAGTTGATTTCTACATCAGAGTCTAATTATCTCATCTAATCTGATATGATCTTGATAGTTAGACACTTTTACGTAGATAACACTGATTATCTTGTGGAAGAGTCTCTCGGAATAGGGATGAAATTAATTTGGGATAATTGAATTGCAGCTGGAAGTAAAAAAATCCAATTATTGGAAGAATAATATGATTTCAGTACTGATTGGATGTCAAGATGGATTTCAATTATTTAAGTAAATATTAGTTTACAAAACAACTTATTTGCATAATGCATATTTTTTTTTTTATAGTAATACAGACATTACTGTCAGTATTTCGAGGAAATAACGTTCGTCAATGTAACTGTAAGTAGAATAGCAGCTCTGTCTCACAACTATGGAAAATATTGAGATAGAACACTAACTATCTATACCTTATAACATTCCCAGGCAGCTTCTTTGGGTAAAGAAGAGTTAGTGAAATCTTAATTTTGCCAATGAAATAAGGTATGGAAGAAATTTATAATGTATACATTTGATTTCTCTATTAAATATTACAAACATGATATTCGAATTACTATGTCTAGTTGATATACATAGTTTTATCTCTATTTTCACGTTCTTCAATTACTTTTATAATTAACCAAAAAATTTTATTTTCAAAACTTTTTCAAAGCTAAATATAATTTTGCAGAAGCCTAAACTTGCTTGGATTTCCTTCGACCTTAAATATATCGGAGTAACTAGTAATTCGTGCGTTACAAGGACTCTCCTTAATACTGATACCAGGATATTTCTCACAAAAACACACACACGTACACGAACACACACATACACACACACACACGCACACACACATACATATGTATGTATATATATATATATATATATATATATGTATATATATATATTTTTGGGCTCAAGCCATGTCGTCCTGATGGAAGTTCCTAGGGTATATTACAACTACGGCGATATTCCCAGAGAATTTACCTTAAGGTACCAGAATTCTAACTCCTGGAGCGAGTATCCCTCGTGAAAGGGATATCGCGATATATCAGAGGACGTATTCTAGACACGTCACATTGCAATCTACATCCTGGACAGAGATTTCGTCTCGTAGGAGGTGATTGACGAGATACGAATTCGGGAAAGAAAAAGGGGGAGCCGCTCCCAAGGCTTCCCTATCCCCCGATTCGTATGCGTGCCTGGCGCCAATCCTGGCGCCATCTGTATTTCTTTTTGCGTAGCTTAACAACTCGGTGTTTTTTCCTGTTTTTCTCGCAAATCTTGAATTTTTTCGACTTTTCATGGCTTTTTCGTCTTTGTCGGCCTCTGATAAGTTGAGTATAGTGTCTGTTATGTATAAATGTAGGCTCTTGGTAAAATTTTGAGTGATTAATAGGATTAATCTTTGATACAAGAGCCGTAGCCTACCAGAGGTGTCCTGGACACTGTCGCTCGCTAGGTATAAATTAGTTAGTCACAGCGACATTCCTGGTTGTTTTGCTTTAATAAATTTTAGCTATTTAGCATTACATAGGATTTCCTTTCGTGCTTAGTATTATTTGGCGAAGTATTCGCCATTCTGGCCTACGCTAGGCCATGTAGCCTAGTCGTTTGGTCCTAGTACTTCATGCATGATTTTGGTTTTTCCGAGTGTAATTGAAATTTTATTGAAGCTTTAGGCTATATTTTATACATTTTAGACTATGTGGAATATTTCCAAGATTGTATACGTGTGAGTTTCGGTGAATTAGGTAATCGATTCTCTTGGTGCCTAGGCTAATTGCTTATGGAGCCTTAGTATACTTTATCATACTCCCCGGTTGCTTTCTTTTCTTCGGAGAAGGTATGCAATCCCTTTCCCTCTGTTTAAGCCTTGGGCTTATCCCTAAGTGGTTTTTTCCGAATTTATTTTCGATAAAACTATACTAGGGTGTTACTGTACCTTCCTGTTCCTGTAGTTATGGTTCAAGAGGGACAGAACAACAGAGTTTTTTGTCTGAGTCTGTGTTGTCTAGCTTGGGGCAGAGTCCCCCTCGCTGACCTAACACATACAAAGGGAGCTTAGCTCCCTTAGGTCACTACCGAAGGTTTCTGTAGTTATGATTCCTTCTTTTGTGATCTACCAGACTAGTCCTGTTGCTGTTCTCGGGGGAGGATAAGTTCTTCCCTTGGGAGTAGCAACGCCTTCCTTGCTTTGGTGCTCTGGAAGCTGGCAAGTATTGCTGGCCTTTCCCCTTAGATCTCCCTTAGGCTAAGATAAGTTTCTTGGCTGCGGGTGATCTGTCACTAAAGCAAGGTTGGCAGGACCCTCTTGTCCCGTCCCCCTCTATCTCCGTAATGGCCTAGCCATTACTGTACTGTACCTTGCCGGCCGGCAGAGCTGGCCGGCAGGGGTCTTACTGTACTGTACGTCGTTCTACTTCTGGACCTAGTATAGGTTGGGATGTGGAATTGACTTAGCCCATTGCCGGCCGGCAGAGCTGCTGGCCGGCAAGGGTCTTATGTTTTCGAGTGCTGCCCGGACCTCTCTTGGTCCCTCATCCATGCCTGCCGGCAGAGCCGGACGGCATTGGTCAAGGAAGCCTGAATTAGTTTCTCCCCTTCCTTATATGCACTCTTTCGGTTGCCGGGCTTGGAGGTTGTGTACACTCTTATCCCGGCATCCATTCTATTTTTCTTCTAGTGCTGTACCTGTCCCGGCTGCCGGCCTATGAGGCCGGCAGCCGGGCAGGTGTAGTCCTCTGGTTCTTTTGCTGCCGGCTGGCATCGGTCTTGTACCTTTGCCGGCCGGCTTATGTCAGTCCTTGTCTGCCGGTCACCAAGAGTGTGGCCGGCAGCTGGGTACTACCTTGTGTAGTTGCTGGCCGGCAGCCATTGCCGGCCAACACTGGCTGTTACCGGCCGGCAGTTGCTGCCGACCGGCAGTTGCTGCCGACCGGCACAGGCATTTGAACCAGAGTGCTGCCGCCCTATAGCTGTTAAGTAGTATACTTTAAAGCTAGTTGTGGTGTGTGCCGGCCGGCAAAGGCAGGCCGGCACACATCCCCCTATACTGTACTAGTATTCTTCTGTATAGCATATACAGTAAGAAGAAAACTATAGTAAAGGTTTTGGTACAGCACTGTATCTTCTAACACTATTGTGTTTTCTTGCACATCCCTTTGCTGTTGCCCTCAGATAGGAAGCTGAGTTCTTCCCTGTCTATTATCCAGGATTTTAAAATCATTGCTTAGGTGTGAGCTCCACCTGTTTCCTCTGGAAACCTTGCATTGGTTACTCTAGAAGAGATAAACCATTTTTTATTTTATTATCTGGAAGGCTGCAACAATGGGTTGTGAGGGAAACACAAGTGTGTGTCTTTCCTTTCTGAATTGTTATGCTATACAATGCATATCCAGTGATACATAATTCTCTTGATACTCATGGAAATTTCTTCTCTTTACAGAAGGACACTCCGAAGTGGGGAAGTGCTTTCTGCAATGTCAGCAGCAAGAACCTCTGCGGACATGAGTTTTGTAGGAGACACGCAGCATACGCTGTCTCCAAGGATGATCTCCGGTATTGGGACCCTCAGGTATGTACTGTGTGCACTAACCTGATTAATGAGACATTTAAATAGCTAGGAAGAAGCTTCGTACCTGGGTACGGGGCTTCCAAAAGAACACTTCTGGCCTTTATCTTCCAAGTGAGAAGATGAGGGCCTATCCTTTCCCTAAGGCATCAGCTGATGCAGTGATTCCCAAGCCTCAAGAGGAGATCCCCTAAGTTCAGATCCAGGTGGATGCTGAAGTCGCGGTCGCGATGCAAGACATCCAGCTAAATGACAGGATGTCTGATGTGGACAGGTGTCAGGAGGAAGACCTCCTGGCAGAAGCCCAGGATGAAGTTCAAGCCCCTCTACATCGGCCGGTCTCCCAGTAGAGCTGGGACAGGCCCTCTCTTCTATTGTTGGAATGATCCAACAAATGCAGAAGGAGAATCAGGAGAAGGCGGCTGCAATGGAACTGCGAATGCAGTGCCTTGCAGAATCACATGGGCCCCAGAAAAAGCTCAATGTGAAAGACCTTCCCTTGTGCTCAGATGCTAACCCATGGAGGTATGCTGAGCACATGCCGATGACGACTGGAAAGATCGTCATCTCGGATAAGCTGGGCTCAGTTCCCCTGGAGGGTGGAATTCTGGCCCAGCAAGGCATCATATCCGGACTGTTATGTCCGGCTGAGGAAGGAACCAGCTTCAAAGGAGGAGACAGAGCCGAAGGAGGTCATAGTGATGGACCATGCTAAGGCTCAAGCTCTACTTTCATCCTCGATGAAAGAGAGGGGCTTCTCTAACTCAAAGGTAGCTGCATTGAATAGGAAGCTCCCTTCCTTTGTGTCCTCGCCTACTAGAGCCTTCCCCCCTTTTACAGAAAGGGTTTCTGGCTGTACTAAAAGCAATCGAGGCCGGCAAGTCTTGCCCCCTCCCTAGAGGAGTGTAAACCCTTGTCGCTGGCCCTGCCTATGGACCACAAAGACTGGAAGGACGTCCATCTTACGTTCTCAGTGGGAAAGTTGGAGGCTGATATTGCCGGACGTCAGTTCGGCAAGGACCTCCCTAAGCTGTCTGACTTTCTTTTGCGAAGTGAGTTCGATACAAAAGAAAGACTGACTGCCTCAATGTCTCTTCAGACTACTCTCGAGACGATGGCAAGTGACCCCAAGGTCCATGAAATGTTCATGGTAGTGGCCAAGCCTCATCTGGCCACAGTGACGAAGGACCTTTATGGCTTCGTCAAGGCAAGGAGAGCTTGTAGGGAGTTCGTGTTTACCTCGGCTACGGTGAGGCACGAGCTAAAGAATCTCTTCTCCTCCAACATTTGGGGAAAAGACCTTTTTCCCTACCGACTTGGTCAAAGAAGTTGTTGATAAAGCCGCCTTGGAGAATAGAAACCTTCTCCAGAAGTGGGGCCTGGCTATCAAAAGAAAGTTTTCCCCGGATGAGGGTCCTCAACCAAAGAGGAAGACTATGAGGACTAGGCTACCGTCTCGGCCAGCCAAGCCTCTTAGACAGCAACAGCAACTGCAATTGCCATTGCCCTCAGTGTCCCAGATCGTGGCACAAACCCCGACCACCTTTCAGTGGGTACCCCAGGCCGTGTCGACACAGTCCACGGCATTCACCCCAGCGTTCGAAGGGCAGTCTACTTCCTTTCGAGCAAAGCCTAGAGGAGCAGCCAGAGGCTCGTCTAGACGCCTCTCAAGGGGAAGGGGATTCAGGGGTGGTCGTGGTCAGGAAGGCAAGACCTCAGGACGGCAGTCCAAGTGAGGTGATACCGGTAGGAGGGAGACTTCTGAAATTTCGGGATCGGTGGACCTTCGATCCCTGGGCCCACAGCCTACTCAAGAATGGACTGGGCGGGAGCTGGTACAGCACTCCACCCCCGTACCTTCGGTTTTTCCAACACTCCACCCCCGTTATGGAGGAGTACGTTCAAGAACTGTTGGAGAAAAAGGGTGAAGCCCATCAATTTCTAAGGGAGGCTGTTTTGTGTTCCCAAGAAAGACTCGGAAAAGCTCAGAGTCATTCTGGACTTGTCGCCACTTAACAAGTTCATAGTGAATTGCAAATTCAAAATGCTAACACTGCAACACATAAGGACCTTACTGCCCAAGAGGGCATATTCCGTCTCTATAGACTTGTCAGACGCCTACTGGCACATTCCAATTAGCTATCGACTCTCCCCCTACCTAAGGTTCAGGCTACAACGAAGACTATACGCCTTCGGAGCCATGCCATTCGGGCTAAACATAGCCCCAAGGATTTTTACGAAGCTTGCGAGCGTAGCTCTCAAACAATTTCGCCTAAAGGGAATTCAGGTAGTAGTCTACCTGGACGACTGGTTGGTGTGGGCAGCATCCGAGACAGAATGCTTGCAAGCTTCCAGTCAAGTGATCCAGTTCCTAGAGTACCTAGGCTTCAAGATCAACAGAAAAAGTCTCGACTTTCTCCATCTCAAAAGTTCCAGTGGCTAAGATCCACTGGGACCTTTTGTCACACCGTTTCTCCACCCCGGCTTAGAAAAGGAAGGAGATAGTGGGTTCTGTCAAGAGACTTCAAGATTCCGAAAGGATATCAAGACACGAGCAGGAGAGAGTACTGCGCTCTCTCCAGTTTGCGTCGGTGACAGACCCAGTGCTAAGAGCACAGCTAAAGGATGCAATCGGAGTTTGAAGAAGTTATGCATCAAACGCGTGAAGAGATCTGAGAAGACCAGCCGCTTCGGCTAAGTACTCTTCTCAGGCCTTGGTCCCAAGCCAGACATCTAAAGAAGTCAGGTTCTTCTTCAGCCACCTCCCCCGTCGGTGACGATTCACTCAGACGCCTCGAAGGAGGGATGGGGAGGTCACTCTCATCGGAAAAAAGTCCAGGGGACTTGGTCCAGGCTATTCAAGACCTTTCTCATAAAACTTTCTAGAAGCTAGGGCAGTGCTCCTTACCTTAAAGAAAGTCTCCCCGCGTCATCCGTTCCACATAAAGTGGTGATAGACAGCGAGGTAGTTGTGAGATACTTGAATCGACAAGGATCGAGGTCACCACCTCTCAACCAGGTGATGTTGGCCGTCTTCCGATTGGCGGAAAAGAAGAAGTGGTACCTGTCGGCAGTTCACCTTCAAGGAGTCCGCAATGTGACAGCGGACGCTCTATCCAGGTTCACACCGATAGAGTCGGAATGGTCCTTAGACGCAGGATCATTCTCCTTCATTCTGAATCAGTCCCAGAACTGCAGATAGACCTCTTTGCAACGAAAGACAACAAGAAGTTGCCCCTGTACGTGTCCCGTACGAGGACCCCTTAGCGGAAGCAGTGGACGCGATGTCCCTCGACTGGAACAAATGGTCCAAGATTTATCTGTTCCCTCCTCACAACCTTCTGTTGAGGGTCCTCAACAAACTGAGATCCTTCAAAGGGTAGCGGCAATAGTGGCCCACAAGTGGCCGAACAGCGTGTGGTTCCTCCTGGCATTGGAACTGTAGCTGAAGTTTGTACCACTACCAGATCCAGTTCTGACCCGGCGAGTCCAGAAGTCAACTGTCTGCGCTTCATTACAGAAAACCCGGACCCTGCAGT
>NC_090725.1:325720426-325725426 GCF_036898095.1 Palaemon carinicauda | reverse complement strand
TCCCTGATTAGGCTGAAGGAACATAGAGAGTAGAGGTCCCCTTTTTGTTTTGTTTCATTGTTGGTGTCGGCTACCCCACAAAATTGGGGGAAGTGCCTTGGTATATGGATGGATATATATATATATATATATATATATGTATATATATATATATATATATATACATATATATATATATATATATATATATGGCAGCAAGCTCCGACTTCGTAGAAATCTGTGGCGCTGGTTCAACTCCGCACCCGACCAGTCAGAAAGGCGGACGCTTTGCTATCCGTGTAGACAACTCAGGATTATGTAATCAACTGATAGGTTTGCGTAAAACAAATGGGTGTTACATAGTAATACAGACATAAACACAGCATTCCAACACCCTTTAAAAACATAACAGACACCCCATACGTCTCGAACTATCGACGTAACTATGCTATGACTTCCAGCTGCTGGAACGAAGGGCAATGGTGGCTGGTACAACACAAATATACACTACCAGGTTTTACGCGATGACAGGCAGGGCAGCCTGTCGGGACCACGGTACACCCCAAGAGCCAAAGTAAAGTTCTTCAACAAAAGGCAACTGTGAAAAAGCACGCTAATAGACATATATATATATATATATATATGTGTGTGTGTGTATATATATATATATATATATACATATATATATATATATATATATGTTTGTGTGTGTGTGTGTATATATATATATATATATATATAAATATATATATGTATATATATATATATATATATATTCAGATAATTACTCTTCATTATATATGGAGGTTGTCTTAGTTTTGCAGCTTTACATTATATTCGTTTCATAAAAAATGCATGGATATTTTCTATATAATCATATGTTTATGTAAACTTGTGTATTTTTTCGATTTTGTTTTTATTATTCATTAATACTTATATAGATAATAACTGCTTCCAGCATGAAAGCCCCCTCTCAACTTTCATTATAACTATAAATGAAATATGACAAGAAATATTATTTATCCGATGATATATATTTTTCATCATAGAAAACTCTCTTATCTACTTCCAGCATGAAAGGCTCTATTCAACTTTCATTATAATAACTATAAATGAAATATGATAAGAGATATTATTTTTCCGATAATATATATTTTGCTTCACAGAAAACTATCTTCCATCTGAAAATATGTCACACTAGAGTTTTTTTTTCACCCTCTCCCATGTGACATTCCAAGTGGTTTAACGCTATATGAAATATGCAACAGCCGTTATCAGCTTACTGAAGCGTCGTGGGTACATTTTAGAATACGAATAAAGGTTATACAGCGTGAATAATGCAATATATGCTGAAATATCTTATTGCCTTTGTTCCGAACGATTCTTTTTTAAAATTGGCTCTGAATGTACAGCTTTGCATGTCAAATTGTACATGGTCTTTTTGGTGGCAAGTGTTAAATTGTGCATGATACTTACGATTGCAAATGACAAATTGTACCAGATAATTAAGATGGCAAATGTTGAATTGTGCATCATACTTACGATTGCAAATGACAAATTGTGCCAGATAATTAAGATGGTGATTGTTAAATTATGCATGATACTTATAATAGCAAATGGCAAATTGTGCCAGACAATTAAGATGGTGAATGTTTAATTGTGCATAATACTTATTGTGTCAGATAATTAAGATGGCGAATGTTAAACTGTGCCTGATACTTACGATTGCAAATGACAAATTATGCCAGATAATTAAGAAGGAGAATGGTAAATTGAGCATGATACTTACGATTGCAAATGTCAAATTGGGCCAAATAATTAAGATGGCAATTGTTAAATTATGCATGATACTTGAGATAGCAAATGACAAATTGTGCCAGATAATTAAGAAGGCAATTGTTAAATTATGCACGATACTTACGATTGCAAATGTCAAATTGTGCCAGATAATTAAGATGGCGAATGTTAAATTATGTATGATACCTATGATACCAAATGGCAAATTGTGCCAGATAATTAAGATGGCAAATGTTAAATTGTGCATGATACTTACGATTGCAAATGACAAATTGTGCCAGATAAATAAGATGGTGATTGTTAAATTGTGCATGATACTTACGATTGCAAATGACAAATTGTGCCAGATAATTCAGATGGCGAATGTTGAATTGTGCATGATACTTCCGATTGCAAATGACAAATTGTGCCAGATAATTAAGATGGCAATTGTTAAACTATGCGTGATACTTAAGATAGAAAATGTCAAATTGTGCCAAATAATTAAGATGGCAATTGTTGAACTATGCGTGATACTTAAGATAAAAAATGTCAAATTGTGCCAGGTAATTAAGATGGCAATTGTTAAATTGTGCATAATACTTACTATTACAAATGACAAATTGTGCCAGATAATTAAGATGGCAATTGTTAAATTGTGCATGATACTTGCAATTGCAAATGACGAATTAGGTATGATTCTTAGGATGGTAAGTGTCAAATTACGCATGATACATAAGATTGTAAATATTAAATTATGCATGATAGTTAAGTTGGCAAATGTTGAATTGTGCATCATACTTATTATGGCAATTGACAAAATATTCATGATACTTAGGATGGCAATTGACAAAATAATAATGATACTTAGGATAGCAATTTTCAAATTGTGCATGATGCCTAAGATGGCAAATATTAAACTCAGTATTATATTTAAGATGATAAATACTAATTTATGCATAATAAATATGGAAAGTGTCAAATTGTGCATAATAATCAAGATTATAAATGTTGAATTATACATGATAGTTAAGTTGGAAAATATCCAATTGTGATCATACTAACAATGGCAATAGCAAAATTTTATTTTTCCTTTTTTTCTTTCCTCGCTGGGCTACTTTCCCTGTTGGGGCCCCTGGGCCTATAACTTCCTGTTTTTCGAACTAGGGCTGTAGCTTAGTATTCAATAATAATAATCCCTTAAGGAAAACCAACTTAGTAATTGTGTCCCTGACTAGTACAGTTTTGTTGATCACTACTATACACAAATCCTTTCGCCCCGTTAATATATTCCCACTATAAGGCATATAGAGAAATGTCGGATAGCAATTATAAATTTTTGTGGCAACAGATTTTTTATTCATATAAGAAAAATAAGCTTCATGGGTTTTGAAACCCTCACCATCCATAAAAAAAGGCTTAGAGCATTTAAAAACCAACCAAAAAAAAAAATAAAAAAAAAGATTAGAAGAGAAACCCTCATTTTTTTCTCTATGTCTCCATTTTATAGCCATAAAAACTGACTTACTAATTACTAAAATTTATAGTTTTAGTGGCTATAATTACATATGTGAAAGTCAATGTCAGGGAAGAAAAATATATGGTAATACTTTACACGACGATGTCAGGCAGAGTAATATTAATAACAATGAACATTTGTGTGTTTACTCTTCATAATATCGAAAACTATTTGTTTAATTTAAGTAAGTTGCAAGAAAAGCGTATATATATATATATATATATAATATTTTATATATATATATATATTACATATATATATATATATATATATAATATTTATATATATATATATATATATTACATATATATATATATATATATATGTATACTTATATATATATATATATATATGTATACTTATATATATATATATATATATATGTATTTGTATACTTTATATATATATATATATATATATACATACATACAAATAAGGTTTTCCCTTTACTATCAACTCAATGTATCAATAAAAATGTTTTAGTGGCGATTACTCTATTTGTTTTTTCATTACCTCCTAATAATGCTAATTTCTTATTTTTGCTTAGACTTTCACGATGAAGAGAAGATTTTCATATAATTTACTCCTTATATCTTTATACATTACACAAAGAGTTTCACGTAACTCTATCTAACCTTATATAAGCTCCACCATAAAGCAAATAAAAGTCTAAACCACTACCCGAATACTGTTGAATTGCATGGTATGTGTAAATTCTAATTGATTTCTTAAAGTTTGATGCATTGCCAAACTTGCATTTGATTGGAGAAAAATTAATATATTTAAAAATTAATTTTCTAGTGGTAAGGAGTATAAACATATATAAGAAAACTCCAGTAATTGTGTTCAATTATTGTTTTATAATTTTTTCTTTTTATATATTACGGGAGTAGACCGTTTTTTAAACAAGTTTTACTGGCAGTAAATGTTACCTCAGTGGCGTGCATGTGTTATAAGAAATTTTCAGTTTTTATCATATTTGTTTTCGTCATTGCTATAATCTTCCAGTAACTTGGAAATGGACTTATTTTCAAGAGTAAGGTAATGGAGACCATATTCAAAATTTTCTTTAATATATCAATACACATTTTAAAGATACAGATATCAAAACTATTTTATATTACTTATAAATCTGATAGAAGACATGAAATAATATGACTTCATTTCAAGATATATTAAAACTAGCATATATTACTTATATATCTGATAGAAGACATGAAATAAAATGACTTAATCTTAAGAGATAATAAAACTAGTTTATATTAATTTTATGTCTGATAGAAGACATGAAATAAAATGAATTAATTTTAAGAGATATTAAAACTAGTTTATATTACTTATATATCTGATAGAAGACATGAAATAAAATTACTTAATTTTAAGAGATATTAAAACTAATTAATATTACTTATATATCTGATAGAAGACATGAAATAAAAAGACTTAATTTTAAGAGATATTAAAACTAGTTTATATTACTTATATATCTGATAGAAGACATGAAATAAAATGACTTCATTTCAAGAGATATGAAAACTAGTTTATATTACATATATATCTGGTAGAAGACATGAAATAAAAAGACTTCATTTTAAGAGACATTAAAACTAATTATATATCTGGTAGAAGACATGAAATGAAAAAAAAAAAACTTCATTCTGAGAGATATTAAAACTAGTTTATATTACTAAAATATCTGATGAAAGACATGAAATAGAATGACTTA
>NC_090725.1:325705426-325710426 GCF_036898095.1 Palaemon carinicauda | reverse complement strand
AGAGAGAGAGAGAGAGAGAGAGAGAGAGAGAGACTAGTTGAAGATAAAACAGAATTATTCAAGGGAATCCGAAGGCCAAAAATTCAACAAGAATTACATACTCCTTTTGGTTAGTGTGCAAAAAATAAAAAAAAAATAAAAAATAAACAATATCCAAATCTGGTTTCGTTGTAACTATCCCACCAAAATACGATTTCAATAAAGCTCTCAAGTGCCGGCAAGCTCTAAGAGTGGATTACCATGCTGGGTACAAAAATACTGGTGCAGTATGCAAGCATTAATTCATATTAACTGTTCACACGGGCTATGAAACCTTCTCGTATACTAAGGTCATTTGCTCAGTGGGTGAAAGCTGTAATGTGTTTTCGCTATGTAATTACCAAAATTATAAACTTTACGGAGTTATTAGAGTAATGTTAGATTTTTATTGTACCATTAAACGTGTGGATCCACTTATATGTATAAATATATATATATATATATATATATGTATGTATATATGTATATATATATATATATATATACACCCACATATATATATATATATATATATGCAAAGTATATATATATATATATATATATATCTATATATATGTATATATACTTTATATATATATATATATATATATATACATACTTAATTATGTTTGCGTGTTTGTGTGTTTCTGTATATAGATATTACTAGCTAATACAATTCTTATCCCAAGAAGATCTATATATTACACAGGATTCAATCCATAACCTGCATGGTCATGATGGTGCGCTACATACTATAGTCCATTTCTTTTAGCGAGGCAGATTTGCACCGACTCGCAGCGGTGCCCTTTTAGCTCGGAAAAGTTTCCTGATCGCTGATTGGCTAGAATTATCTTGTCCAACCAATCAGCGATCAGGAAACCTTTCCGAGCTAAAAGGGCATCGCTGCGAGTCGGTGCAAATATGCCTCGATAAAAGAAATGGACTATAGTTATTGTGGGGCATTTATATGAGTATTTTGATATTAATTGTTAAATAGAAACGAAGGGGAAACTAGATGTAGAGGAATGTGAAAATTCCAAAAGGATGTTAATGAAAGGATCCAGTACTTGTAACTATGGTACATAACAGAGGAATTACCATTTTGATTATGGGCATGGAAAAGGTGCTTCTATCAATGTTTAACTAAGAAACTGTATTAATAAGATAATTTTGCACAAATTGGAAGTAACTAGGAATTGTTTAATATTGATGATAGAAAGTTCAGACCAATATATACTATAAATGTTGGAAATCAATGTCATGTAATTAATACAAAGAAATATGTGGCATGGAATCTAGCCCAGGGAATTAAAATATTCTACATAACTAATTATAAAAGAGAGAGAGAGAGAGAGAGAGAGAGAGAGAGAGAGAGAGAGAGAGAAAAGATATTATAGTATAGTTGAAAATAAAATAGAACTGTTCAGGGAACATGAACAAAAATTCAGCAAGAATTACATACTCCTTTTGGTTAGGGTGCTAAAAAACAATATCCAAATCTGGTTTCGTTGTAACGATCCCACCAAAATACGATTTCAATAAAGCTCTCAAGTGCCGGCAAGCTCTAAGAGTGGATTACCATGCTGGGTACAAAAATACTGGTGCAGTATGCAAGCATTAATTCATATTAACTGTTCACACGGGCTATGAAACCTTCTCGTATACTAAGGTCATTTGCTCAGTGGGTGAAAGCTGGAATGTGTTCTCGCTATGTAATTACCAAAATTATAAACGTTACGAAGTTATTAGAGTAATGTTAGATTTGTATTGTTCCAATAAACCTGTGGATCAACTTGATATATATATATATATATATATATAAATATATATATATATATATATATGTGTGTACATATATACAGTATATGTATATATATATATATATATATGCATATATATATATATATATATATGTGTGTGTGTGTGTATATATATAGTGTATATATATATATATGTATATATATATATATATATATACACACATATACACTCACACACACACACACACACACATATATATATATATACATATATATACGTATATATATATATATATATATACGTGTATATATATATATATATATATACGTGTATATATATATATATATATATAAATATATATAGAATATATATATATATATATATATATACACATAATTATGTTTGCGTATTTGTGCGTTTCTGTATATAAATATCACTAGCCACTACAATTCATATCCAAAGAAGATCCATATATTACACAGGATTTAATCCATTACCTGCATGGTCATAATGGTGCGTTACATACTAGTTATTGTGGGGCATTTATACGAGTGTTTTCATAATCATTGTTCAATAGAAACAAAGGGGAAACTAGATGTAGCCAAATATGAAAATTCCTAAAGGGTGTTAATGAAAGGATCCAGTACTTGTAACTGTGGTACATGACAGAGGGATTATCATTTTGATTATGGGCATGGAAAAGGTGCCTCTATCAATGTTTACCTAAGAAACTGTATTGATAGAATAATTTTGTATGAATTAGTAGTAACTAGAAATTGTTTTATATTGATGATAGAAAGTTCAGACCAATATATACTATCTATGTTGGAAATCAATGTTATGTAATTCAATACTTGTATGAGATAAAATTGGTTTGGTATATATGTTAATGAGAGATTTGTTTTTTTATTACTTTGAGGCCAATCAAAGTTATCAGTTTATTTGAGTGATTTAAAAAGACAGGAAAACAAAATGGATATGACATATGTCGTGGCTAACATGTTCAATGGGTATTTTTTCTTTATTTTTATTTCTTTATTTTTTTTAAGTGTGTAGAGTGAGAAATAGATTCAGAAAATCTTAAAATCTTACAATTCTATGTAATATAGAAAAATATATATTAAAAATAGCAGGAGTCAGGAATTGAGGTCAAATGAAGAAGGTAAAAGCATGGAATTTATTTTCTGTACGGGTTTGTCCAGGGATATTCATGGAAAAAGAATATTTTCAAGGAATTAACTACAAAGGTATTGATACATGTAACCTAAAAGGAGCTCCACGATATTGAACCAAAGAAATTATTTTATTTTGTCAATGATTATAAGCCTTTTGTATAAATATATATAGAAAATAATGCCGTGGAATTCTGAAAACTCAGAAACTCATTCATGATAGAATGACCTAAAAACGTTCTGGAAAATAAGTTCTTTCATATCCTTAAAAATTTACCAAGAAAATGTATGTCCTGATAAGAATTGCAGGATAAGGTGATAAAAACTCTGTCTAGACTCTAGGGATTATTTTTATATGACCCTGTCTGGGATGGGAAATTGTCCAACTTTAATGGACTTTTGAAACCACTTATCTCTCAGTGATTATCTTGGAGATGCATCGAGAATTTATGGTACTCTCCCATATGTACTTTAGATCGTATTATACATAAAAGATTCCTGATAAGGGTAATATAGAAGTTTACGAGGATTATTAAGTATACATATTGTAGCCAAAAGCAGTGAAAACTTCAGGCTGAGGAGAAGTAGAAAATTTAGTTGTTATCTAGGTTGCTGAGATAATACTAAAATCATCCTTAATTTTGTTAAAATAAGAATTTTACCAGTACCATTAAGTTGGCTTGTAGATATAGACATGAATAATCACCCCCCCCCCCTCTCTCTCTCTCTCTCTCTCTCTCTCTCTCTCTCACACACACAAACACACACACACACACACACACACACACATATATATATATATATATATGTGTGTGTGTGTAAACAGTAAATATGTATATATATATATATATATATATGTATATATATATATATACGTATATATATATATATATATATATTTATATATGTATATAATTATAAATATATATGTATATATATATACATATATATGTATATATATATATATATATATATAAATATTTATATATGTATATAATCATAAATATATATGTATATATATATATGTATATATATACATATATATATATACATATATATATGTATTTACACATATATATATATATATATATATATACATATATGTATATATATACAGTATATATAGATATATATATATATATATATATATATATGATAAAAAAGCAGGATATAAACTGTATTTCATTATATAAAGGAATAAATGGAATATCAAATGAAGCTACGAATTATGAACATAGCATTAGTATTAGTATTATTATTAGAATTATTATGGATTAAAGGATCTATCTAAACTAAGTGGTTTGCTGACTTTGTATGTATAGAAATCATAAACAACATTCTACAACATTCTACATTATTCAGTCTAAAGTAAACCATAGAGGAATTATTCATTTTAAAGATGCTTTTTGGAGTTAATGGAGTTACATTGAATACTGTAAGGCCCTTTGACCTTTCACTACTATGCTCTGAATTCAATTAATGTGCAGCCAAAGTAAAGATAATTTTACTTCCTATATGTATATTAATGATATACTTTCATTTGCCAATAAAACATGTATCATCATATATTGTATGATGATATGCATTTAATTTATGATATTCATAATGTTATTTTTTTTCATTTGTTTCAAATGAAATTTCCTTTGAATACCAAATGTAAGAACAATTAATCTCTGCTTCAAAAAAAAGAAAAAAAAAGAATATATATATATATATATATATATATATATATATATAAGAGAAACTACGACCGATATAAGATAGCGAAGATTAAAATCCAATAATTATCATTATTTCTTGCTAAGCTAACACCCTAGTTGGAAAAACAAGATGCTATAAGCCCAACGGACTCCAACAGGGAAAATAGCCCAGTGAAGGAAAACTATAAAATATTTAGGAGAAAATAAAAACGATATGAGATAACGAAGATTAACATCCAGTATCATTATTATCATTATTTCTTGCTAAGCTACAACCTTAGTTGGAAAAGCAGGATGCCATAAGCCTAAAGGACTCTAACAGGAAATATAGCACGGTTAAGAAAGGAAA
>NC_090725.1:325697926-325700426 GCF_036898095.1 Palaemon carinicauda | reverse complement strand
CCACAAACACATTTACATAGAGGAGTAACATTACCAATTCTCCAACAATTGCTAAAAGCTCCTCTTCTTGCTAACTTGCGTAAAATTACAGATAACTTTGGAGCTAAAAAATCTGCTGTCTTTATAAAAAACAAAGGAAAAATACAATGTATATGTATATATATACATATATTTAAATATATATATATATATATATATATATATATATTTATATATATATATATAAATATATATTTATATATATATGTATATATATATATGTATATATATATATATATACACACACACATATATATATATATATATACATATAAAAAAATTCGATATCACTATATGCAAGGATCAGTAAGGACATTTGATATATGAGGATGTCAATAGTTACCCCTAATAATAATAATAATAATAATAATAATAATAATAATAATAATAATAATAATAATAATAATCATAATAATATAATGATACTAATTATTCATGATAATAATAATAATAATAATAATAATAATAATAATAATAATAGTAGTAGTAGTAGTAGTAAGTAGTAGTAGTAGTAGTAGTAGTAGTAGTAGTAGTAGTAGTAGTAGTAGTAATTCTCATATGGGATTCATTATATATTCCAGAACTCATCACAGAGGGATTCATAGCTCAAGAAGCCGCCATAAGGTACCTCAGCTTTATAATATTAATGGGATTTATACATTGCTTTCAAAAAGCCATATGGAAATAGAACTGGATTTATTGGAAAACGTCCAGCAAATAAATTGAAATAGTTGATGAATACGCAGCTCATCTTAGAGTTAAAGAAGGTTCGTCTTCTGGAAATGAAATATGAAGTGTTTCTCATTGTTACATAGAGAAATACTGAATGCAAGCTCTTTTTTTTAACTTCCCAAGTCTTTTTTTTTATTATTAAATCAGTTTTATTCTGGAAACCATTCATTCATAAATATAACTTACGTGAAAAATTTGACTTCCTGACTTTAATGTTAATATTCAAATGGAAAGGAGGGTAAAAACTACAAGATATTATTTAAAAATAAATAAATAAATAAAAATGAGAAATAAATAATTAAATAAATAAAAAATGAAAAAAAAAAATAAATAAATATATTGGTCATATGACATATATATGTTTAGATCTTAGCATACTACTACGGGTGAGTCAAATTGGATTTATATGAAATTTCTTGAGATTTGCAACGTCTGATAATTTTTAGCATTATATACGTGCCAATGTTCCTGAAATTAAATATGCTATAATAGGTGCTTTATAAATTTAAACTCTCTTTTTCTTAATAAGAAATAATGACCATATTAAGAATATTGTTTTCATCTCCCTCTCAGTTTGAGCACACCATACAATAGGCCAGCATATCTCAACCTTATAGTTGAGAATTTAATGTGTCCACCCATTTCTAATCGTTTCTTCTATATAATCTATTCATTTCTTATTATAACACCTCACAATTCCCAAAAATCTCGTCAAACTGTGTAAAGTATAAGTAAGAAATATTAACATTTTATCAATTTTCTTATTGGATCATATGGAGAAATATTATCAAATTGAATATTTATCCACAGGGTAATGTTAAATGGTCAAAGCTAGTTCGAGTAATGCATCTGTCAGTAACATTTTAGTTCATGTAGTAGCAAATCTTAGTAACTTTGATCATATTTTAATATTCCAGAAAGCGAGTAATTTTTACCAGAGAAAAAAAGTGTGTTAATATTTTCAGCATGCTTTAATTCTTGATCATAAACTTACACTTTGTCTATAGTGCTTTACTTATATTTGCCATAATTATGAATTCTTTATTGATTGCACAGTAAAAATTTACATATTATTTCATTTATTGTACCAAGAATTGCATATTAATATTTGCTTAATTTATTAAAAAATATTAATTTGCCATTCTATCGTTGGTACTGCACCGAAAGGTCTAAAGTGCCATTTTAATAATCTTTCGTCTATCATTTGAGTTCTAATTTCCTAAACTAGAATTTCCATTTTGGATAATAATGATTAGACACACTATCAG
The DNA here is from genome assembly GCF_036898095.1 of Palaemon carinicauda. Classification (NCBI taxonomy): domain Eukaryota; kingdom Metazoa; phylum Arthropoda; class Malacostraca; order Decapoda; family Palaemonidae; genus Palaemon; species Palaemon carinicauda. Next base: position 325,698,387 of record NC_090725.1, on the reverse strand, counting down.
TTACTAACCTTCTCGTGAAAATATACTGATTAAGAGTTGTAGTTACCTTGATTAAGAGTTGTAGTTACCTTGATTAAGAGTTGTAGATACCTTGATTAAGAGTTTTAGTTACCTTGATTAAGAGTTGTAGTTACCTTGATTAAGAGTTGTAGTTACCTTGATTAAGAGTTTTAGTTACCTTGATTAAGAGTTTTAGTTACCTTGATTAAGAGTTTTAGTTACCTTGTATAACCTATAATCTATCAATATGAAGATTTTTTCCATAAATCGAGTATTTCCCAAAATTAATCCACCTTATATATACCAAAATCTCTACATATGCAATGTTTTAAACATTTCTTAATATAAATGTATGAATGTATGAATTTTCCAATTCAAATAACCAGGTAGAGCTATTCATTCATGTTTTCCAAATACATGGAAGCGTAAAAGTTCTTTTCTAAATATTAGCTCTTTCGCAA
>NC_090725.1:325687926-325692926 GCF_036898095.1 Palaemon carinicauda | reverse complement strand
TAAAACTCGCTGGTAAGAGACTGATGTCTCGCCAGGTAAATCCTCGGACAGCTGTTAGCGTCAGGTTCAGATTTCCTTTTATGGGCTCTCGTGGCATGGTTGGTTTTGACCTGGCCTTTCATTAGAAGGGGCTAGCGTTCGATCCCAAGTATGAGGTAGAAATTTATTTCTATTTGAACACGATGTTGTGTTAATATTTATCCATATTGACTCATTAGGGGTAATTTGAATGAATTACTACCAATTGTGTCAAGTGGTGGCCCGGGGAAATCGGGTAAAACTCGCTGGTAAGAGACTGATGTCTCGCCAGGTAAATCCTCGGACAGCTGTTAGCGTCAGGTTCAGATTTCCTTTTATGGGCTCTCGTGGCATGGTTGGTTTCGACCTGGCCTTTCATTAGAAGGGGCTAGCATTCAATCCCAAGTATGATGTAGAAATTTATTTCTATTTGAACACGATGTTGTGTTGATATTTATCCATATTGACTCATTAGCGGTAATTTGAATGAATTACTACCAATTGTGTCACGTGGTGGCCCGGGGAAATCGGGTAAAACTCGCTGGTAAGAGACTGATGTCTCGCCAGGTAAATCCTCGGACAGCTGTTAGCGTCAGGTTCAGATTTCCTTTTAATGGCTCTCGTGGCATGGTTGGTTTCGACCTGGCCTCTCATTAGAAGGGGCTAGCGTTCGGTCCCAAGTATGAGGTAGAAATTTATTTCTATTTGAACACGATGTTGTGTTGATATTTATCCATATTTACTCATTAGGGGTAATTTGAATGAATTACTACCAATTGTGTCACGTGGTGGCCCGGGGAAATCGGGTAAAACTCGCTGGTAAGAGACTGATGTCTCGCCAGGTAAATCCTCGGACAGCTGTTAGCTTCAGGTTCAGATTTCCTTTTATGGGCTCTCGTGGCATGGTTGGTTTCGACCTGGCCTTTCATTAGAAGGGGCTAGCGTTCGATCCCAAGTATGAGGTAGAAATTTATTTCTATTTGAACACCGATGTTGTGTTGATATTTATCCATATTGACTCATTAGGGGTAATTTGAATGAATTACTACCAATTGTGTCACGTGGTGGCTCGGGGAAATCGGGGTAAAACTCGCTGGTAAGAGACTGATGTCTCGCCAGGTAAATCCTCGGACAGCTGTTAGCGTCAGGTTCAGATTTCCTTTTATGGGCTCTCGTGGCATGGTTGGTTTCGACCTGGCCTTTCATTAGAAGGGGCTAGCGTTCGATCCCAAGTATGAGGAAGAAATTTATTTCTATTTGAACACGATGTTGTGTTGATATTTATCCATATTGACTCATTAGGGGTAATTTGAATGAATTACTACCAATTGTGTCACGTGGTGGCTCGGGGAAATCGGGTAAAACTCGCTGGTAAGAGACTGATGTCTCGCCAGGTAAATCCTCGGACAGCTGTTAGCGTCAGGTTCAGATTTCCTTTTATGGGCTCTCGTGGCATGGTTGGTTTCGACTTGTCCTTTCATTAGAAGGGGCTAGCGTTCGGTCCCAAGTATGAGGTAGAAATTTATTTCTATTTGAACACGATGTTGTGTTGATATTTATCCATATTGACTCATTAGGGGTAATTTGAATGAATTACTACCAATTGTGTCACGTGGTGGTCCGGGGAAATCGGGTAAAACTCGCTGGTAAGAGACTGATGTCTCGCCAGGTAAATCCTCGGACAGCTGTTAGCGTCAGGTTTAGATTTCCTTTTATTGGCTCTCGTGGCATGGTTGGTTTTGACCTGGCCTTTCATTAGAAGGGGCTAGCGTTCGATCCCAAGTATGAGGTAGAAATTTATTTCTATTTGAACACGATGTTGTGTTGATATTTATCCATATTGACTCATTAGGGGTAATTTGAATGAATTACTACCAATTGTGTCACGTGGTGGCCCGGGGAAATCGGGTAAAACTCGCTGGTAAGAGACTGATGTCTCGCCAGGTAAATCCTCGGACAGCTGTTAGCGTCAGGTTCAGATTTCCTTTTATGGGCTCTCGTGGCATGGTTGGTTTCGACCTGGCCTTTCATTAGAAGGGGCTAGCGTTCGATCCCAAGTATGAGGTAGAAATTTATTTCTATTTGAACACGATGTTGTGTTGATATTTATCCATATTGACTCATTAGGGGTAATTTGAATGAATTACTACCAATTGTGTCACGTGGTGGCCCGGGGAAATCGGGTAAAACTCGCTGGTAAGAGATTGATGTCTCGCCAGGTAAATTCTCGGACAGCTGTTAGCGTCAGGTTCAGATTTCCTTTGATGGGCTCTCGTGGCATGGTTGGTTTCGACCTGGCCTTTCATTAGAAGGGGCTAGCGTTCGATCCCAAGTATGAGGTAGAAATTTATTTCTATTTGAACACGATGTTGTGTTGATATTTATCCATATTGACTCATTAGGGGTAATTTGAATGAATTACTACCAATTGTGTCACGTGGTGGCCCGGGGAAATCCGGTAATACTCGCTGGTAAGTGACTGATGTCTCGCCAGGTAAATCCTCGGACAGCTGTTAGCGTCAGGTTCAGATTTCCTTTTATGGGCTCTCGTGGCATGGTTGGTTTCGACCTGGCCTTTCATTAGAAGGGGCTAGCGTTCGATCCCAAGTATGAGGTAGAAATTTATTTATATATATATATATATATATATATATATATATAAATATATATATATAAGAGTTATACTCTTTGTATTAGCGTGATATCAACTTTGACTCCTGTAACACAAATATTATGATTTGTTCAAGTATACTTGACGAGAATTCAATGATGAATTGGGGAATGGAAACTTGAAACCAATTTGGAAAATTGATATTTTTTTTTCAAATTAATTGGAAATGTAAAATTGTGTATATAACCTTTTTAAAATCAACTTTTTTTCTTATATATATATATATATATATATATATGAACATATATCACAAGCACACGTGATTTTAATTAATGTAAATATCATCCACGAATGGCATTTAATACCGAATTCTATCTTGGGAAAATATATCCACTTGGAATTCATTTTATGGTAACAGCTTCTGGCCGGGTGGGGATTCGAACCACCTACTGTTCGGCTTGAGACTATGCCTGCAGTGACCATGCCGACTGAGCTATCAAGAGAGACTAAAAGTTTATGACAAGTTCCCGTACATATTCCTGTCGAATTCAGGAATCTGTTCATAGACTTGAAATAAAAATTCGGTATTAATTGCCATTCGTGGGTGATATTTACACATATATATATATATATATATATATATATTTATATATATATATATATATATATAAATATATATATATATATATATATAGGCCTATATATATATATATATATATATTTATTCATATATATATATATATATATATTTATTCATATATATATATATATATATATATATTTATTTGTATATATATATATATATATATATATATATTATAATTACTTTTCAGAAAATGCAGACTACTAACATTTGCATCATATTTGATCTGCAGCCTCCTCCCCTCTGGGCTAGCCAGCTGACCTTCACTTTATTAGCAGAGTTCGAAGTTTTTTCTGCTCCCTTGTTAAGATTCTGGAACCCAAGCCTAGTTGGACCACAAATCTCCTCGATACGGCTGGCGTGCCACTCTTCCAGAGTTTTTTCTTTCTCTGGTAATGCAGCCAGCGCTCTCTCTCTCTCTCTCTCTCTCTCTCTCTCTCTCTCTCTCGGATACGAACTGGAATTTGAAACCTACAATGCCACTCAATTTTGCAGTTTCTTCACAGACAAAATGACAAACACATGGAATAGGCTTCCATTGGATGTAGTAAACTGTAACGCGGTAATAGAATTCAAGAATGAGTTAGACAAGATCATGAGAACTCTCTAAATGCTTAAAAAGAATCGTTCTACCTAAGAGCAAATGGAGTCTCCCCGGTGGACCAAAAATTATTTATGACATACGAAATCCTTGTAACACTTTCTCTCTCTCTCTCTCTCTCTCTCTCTCTCTCTCTCTCTCTCTCTCTATAAACGATATTCCTAGTAGTACATAATAGTAACGCTTTGATATTTTTTCATAATTCCATTTTATAATGTGCAATATATATTACGTCTAATCTTAATATTTCATATAATCGTGGATTAACTCATAACCATAGTTCCTAGACTAATAGTTTCATTGGGAAGTCACCGGTTTTTTTTTTTTAAATATTTGTATATTGGGTGAATTAAGATGAGTTCATCAAATTATGCTATGTCAATACTTTTTTTATGAATAGCTTTTATTTAAATACGTAACAAATACACAATAAATCAAACTGAACTGGTTATTGAAAAATCATATGAAATAACTGTATCATTTGTAATTACAAAACGGAATTTACTTCTAAAACTTTAAGACATTTTTCGTAATTTTTAAGGTCATTTTTTTATCATTTAGAAAGTTCATTTTTATTACTTTAAAAGAACACTTAAATGCAAATTCCATAAAAGAAGTCTTTAAGACTTAGTAATTTTGAACCTTATATATAACCCTGCTTAATCGAAAAAAAGTCGTTTAGAAATAAGCTGACGAGTAATGCCTTAAGATCAAAAGGGATTTCATTTGTTGAAATGTTTTCTCCATTACTTTAATCAAGAAGCAAAATTATTTCTTGCAGAAATAGGAAGTGAATCTTTAAGTTATAAGTTATGTGAGGTAATCTCTGATTTTCTTTTATTAAAATACTCGACGTTTCTTGTTGCACAAAGATCTTTGATGTTCCAGAGATTAAAAAAAGACTCGGTTTATTTGACGAAAGTTGTTTTCCAACTTTTTTTTTTTAATTTTCTTATCTAAATTGATATGTATACAGTATGCCTCTCCCAAGTTTTCGTGTGTGCGTTCATGGGTAAAAAAAAAAAAACCTGTAATTTTTAAGAATAAAGTAAAAATTTGTGTGTACAAAACAAACATTCACAGTTGCATGCACATATATGTATGCATGTATGTATGTATGTATGTAT
>NC_090725.1:325683926-325687426 GCF_036898095.1 Palaemon carinicauda | reverse complement strand
TGAGAACGGGTGTAAGAAATGAGTTAGCAGCTAGAGTGGATATGAATGTGTTGAGGTTGTTTGGCCATGTTGAGCGAATGGAAAATGGCTGTCTGCTAAAGAAGGTGATGAATGTAAGAGTTGATGTGAGAAGTACAAGAGGAAGGCCAAGGTTTGGGTGGATGGATGGAGTGAAGGAAGCTCTGAGTGATAGGAGGATAGATGTGAAAGAGGTAAGAGAGCATGCTAGAAATAGGAATGAATGGTGAGCGATTGTGACGCAGTTCTGGTAGGCCCTGCTGCTTCCTCCGGTGACTTGGATGACCGTGGAGGTAGCAGCAGTAGGGGATTTAGCGTTATGAAGCTTCATCTGTGGTGGCTAACGGGGGAGGGTGGGCTGTGCCCCCCTGCAGTACCAGCTGAACTCGGTTGAGTCCCTTGTCAGGCTGGGACGAACATAGGGAGGAGAAGTCCCCTCTTTTGTTTCATTTGTTTGATGTCGGCTCCCCCCCGAAATTGTGGGGAAGTACCGTGGTATATGTATGTATGTATGATTATCAGACAGAAAATATTTCTTTTTGTGTGGAGGGGGGCCAAGCATTTGCATTTAATTTAATAAGAAAAAACCTTATATCTATTTATTAAGCCTTGTTAAAATCATTTTTATAAGAAAATGACAGAGGCCGTTGGTAGTATAATTAAAGAAAATTCACAAAATTTATGTTTTCCATGGTAATTCTAAGACATTAAACATATTTAGAAGAAATTTCAATTCATTATACGATATTTTATCTTACTGTGGATATTTTTCTACTACAAATGATAATTTATTTTTACTTTATATATTTCTGTCTTCTGATATTCAACATCCCATACCTTCATTACTAAACATGTTAATCGTTGCATCATAGAGGTTATCCCGGATTGAAGGTGTGCGACCGAAGCTTTCAAGGTAACAAAATATGAATTTTTCATTCTCTCTTACAAAGAAATTCAAAATTATAACATATAGCAACTCTCCTACTCTTTGTATATATATATATATATATATATATATGTGTATATATATATATATATATGTGTGTGTGTGTGTGTGTGTGTATATATATATATATATATATATACATACTGTATATATACATATTTATATATATGTATATATATACATATGTATATATATACATATATATATATATATATATATATGTGTGTGTGTGTGTGTATGTGTGTGTGTATGCGTGTGGTGTGTGTGTTTGTGTGTATATATAAATAGTCCTTTAAAAATTTTCTTTTTTTATAATATGAGATGAATCTTCTTTATCATCCCTATGAAAAAGCTCTAAAAAGAAATTCCCTCACTTTTGTTTGAATTTACTGTTAGTCTTTTTTTTATTCTCCGCTAAGCCCTCCTTAATTTGACCTCCTCAGGTGAAGCAAGGGTCTTGCGAGGGAGAAACATGCAGACTTTTCCATTTTATTTACTTTCTCTAATGACCCAAACGTTGCCCCAGGGAGAAGAGTTGAAAAGGAGGAGGGTTAGGAGGAGGTGGAGAGAAGAAAGAGTGAGGAAAACCAGAGGGGAATGATTTAAAGCTTGATGGAGTGAGAAGAAGTAAGAATATATTATGAATGAATGTGTATATTTTATATGGATGTGCTTGGATGTTTCTTTAAGATAAATGCTTTACTGTTTATAATTACATTTAGAAAAGAGAATTTGATAAATTAAATTCACATCAAACTGTCTTGCATATGATCTTCGAACCCGTCATTTTATTTTGCACTTTTAAATAATGATTCTAACGTTCCAATTTATCAAAATCTCTGAATCACTTTTCATATAAATATGACTGTATCTACCCCTCCCCTTATTAATTTTATCATACATGATCTTCAAACCCTTCATTTTATTTTTGGCTCTTAAATAATAGTTTTAACATCCCGATTTCTCAAAAACTATGAGTCCCTCTTCTTATAAATATGATTAAATATATCCCTCGCCTTACAAGTTTTCTAAGAATTTAGCTCTTCCATCCAACAACGTAAATAATGTTGCAGTCTTATGCATTTTCTTCCTTTTTATAACTCATACAAATATCACCATAAATCTGGTTGAAAATTCCTGAATGCATAATGATAACTGGAATATTCGTCGAGAGAGATCCCGTAAATTTCTAGTCGGGATTAAAGTTTCCAGAGTTCCAAAAGTCTTTTAAAAGTTAGACAATTCACATACACGAGGAGGGGCATATTTAAATGTCCTGAGAGATATGTTCGCGACTTCGTCATCCCTGTGGGGAGAGATTGGATTTTCTTCTTATCTTCTTCCACATTATCTTTATTAGTTGCGGAGGGTGTAAGTGTAAGGGGACGCAAAACACACTTTTCATGGTTTATGTTATTTCATTTCATAAGAAAATATATTTCAACATTTGTTGAGTTTTCTTCGTTGTAACTAAATATTTCTCATTTTATGGAGTAGCAAATATAAAACCTAATAGAGCTAAATTTGCATAAATTATATCTAATTTGATCTTTTACTAATTGTATAGATATTTACTGAGATTATTCTGTGATACATCGAACTCTTATTGATAATTTTGTTTAAAGATTTAATCAAAGCTGTTAATTTGGTAGACTTTCTTCTACATACGTATCTTCCTTTTCGCCTGTTGAACATTTCTTCCATATGTAAATTAAATAGCAAAGCTTGGTATACTCATATGAATAATATGACATATGTTTGTTTCCATTCATATGCTTTTTTTATCAATGATTTCTCCTTCGGTTTTCTTAAAATCATTCATTTAGAAAATATGGTGCGTTACTAATGAACAATTTTAATATACTGCAAATTGATTCAGACTAACTTACCGGAAAAAAAAAATCATTATAATATTAATACAATGACTTTTACATAAGCCCAAAAAAAAAACTCGTGATATTTAATTGTAGTGTATACGTATTTTTTATATCCCTTGCTAATGAAATGGTGCATAAGTTATTGAATAATGATATATTATTAACATTTAACGACACAAATGTTGTTATATCTATTTTGGTCATACTAATACTAGGTCAGTTTGTTGTGAGTGGTCAGACTTATTATTATTATTATTATTATTATTATTATTATTATTATTATTATTATTATTATTATTATTATTATCGTTATCGTTATCGTTATTGTTCTTGTTATTGATATTGTTATATGTTATTTGTTATTTGTTATTATATTTTTGACAAGTTACGGTGTTTTTTACCAAAGTATAATATGTTTCGCCCATGAAACCATTGGTATAAAAGGCTCCAATAACCTACTATTACACGTCGTCTTTCAGCAGTTTTGAAACGGTGTCTCCTTACCCTACTACACTGAGGGAAAAAAATATGATGAGATTGATATTTCTGTTTGAGTAGTAAATACGTTTTATTCGAAAAATCTCCTTAACTTTGAGCTCCTGTTCCCTCGTCTCTGATTAGATATAATTCAAACAGAATGGGATATCAGAGAGAAGTCT
>NC_090725.1:325671426-325673926 GCF_036898095.1 Palaemon carinicauda | reverse complement strand
TTTTAGATTATTTAATCAGCATTTTTCCAACTTTGGGACCAACTTTTAATAATTTTTTTTTTAATTTTAAAAGTAAAATGTATATTATGATAGCCGATGTGGTAACGTCCAAGACTGGTGAACGCCAGAATGGGTTTCAAGTCCCTTTCAATCTTGTTAATTTCTTTGGTCGCTACAATTTTACCATACTTGGGGGGAGCATATAGTTTCAACTGCTGTCCCTCATTGGTCCTACCTGGGGTGAGGAAGGTGCTTGGAGCTGATTAATGTATAGGGCTTATTCCGTCTTGATAGAGCAATGTCACTCTCCCTTGCCTCTGCCATTCTTGAAGGTCTTGAAACATCTAAACTGTTCTCATGTTAGTTTTAGAAACAGTAAGTGGATTATAAGATTTTATTAAAGCTTCTATGTGCAATTGCCCTTGGTCTGAACCTCAATAATAAACATTTTAGCCTCCCTTACAATATTCACTTTCAATATTGTTATACTTACTGAAGTAGCTAAAAAACAATTGATATTTATGGGAGATACTTCAATAGCTATTGTATTTTAAAGGTTTAGATTTATTTTCTTAGCAGTTTTCCTTTTGCTGTCACGATGACTTCCAGTTTAGTTACAGATTAAAAAAAAAAAGAAAACTTATATATTAGATCATGTTGTATTCTTCAGTGTGAGAGCTTTGAGATATCAATGGATTATAGATGTTAATAAAATTTGAACATACTTCTACTACATATAACATCGTTTGCTTTATAGCAGTATGTTCTATTAATCATTTGGAAAATAATCTACCCTTGTGTAATCATTGATAATGATGGTGTTCTATAGTGTGACACGAATAAAAAAAAAATGGTCATCACCAAAAAAACGAATAACTTCCAAAATTTTATTTAGATCGGCACAAAACATTACCTACATTAGGTCAAGCCTATGTAACAGACAACTCTAAAGTTTCAAGTCTGTACAACAAAAACTGTTTGTTTCACTGGCTCTCCAAAATGTGCTCCAAATGAGCTCCCCGACGCTGCAGGCATATTTGGATCCGGCAGGCCAAGTTCTCGTTAGCCCTCCCGCATTCCTCCCTTGGGATCACTCTTATTGCTGCTCTGATTGATGCCTTAAGGTCAGGTATAGTTTGGGGATTATTTCCATATACCCTGTCCTTAAGGTGTCCCCAGAGATAAAAATCTGGCGGGTTCAGTCGGTCAAGGAAACGCTGCTGTAGCCATGTCAATGATTCGTTTGACGTGTGGGGGTGGCACTATCCTGCTGAAACCACTGGAGGACCCTGAATACTCCTCTTCGTCGACCAAGTGCTATTCAAAACTTGCCAACCACCTGCACATATCGCTGGGTGTTGATTGCCACAGACCGCTCGTTGTTGTCCTGTAACCAGAATGATGCCATGTTTGGAAATGGCGACCCAGGCAGTTTACTTCACCTAGTATAATGGCCTTTGCAGACAGTGATCAGGGGATGTGCTCCCCAGAAGATATTGTTCTTCGAGTTCACGTGACCTGACAACAGAAAATTTGCCTTGTATGAAAACCAGACATTGTCAAGGAAGGAAGTCTGGCACATCGTCGATCTTGTCGAAAAACCACTAGGACATGATCACTCACTTCCTCATGTCGTCAGGTGTAAGCTTGTGTTTAATCTGTATCCTGTAAGGATACAGGTGGAGATCTGCATTAAAAATTCTCCGCATGGACTCCTGATTCAAAGCTCCTGACTTCTCCGTCGCACAGACTTGCTTGGGTTGCGGACAACAGAGTCTGTGACTGCAGCAAAGTTGTGTTGTGTCCTTGATGATTTCGGTCGTCCAGAGTGTGATTGTCTGTTAGTGTCTTTACTATTGAGATTATGCTCAGTCGCATGGGTTCTGAACTTGTTGACCTATCTTTAGATCATTGAGTGGACATGAAAATCTTGACATCTGAACTGTTCTTTGAATTACAATTGAGCTGCGTGGAGAGACTTCAACCGAAAATATGCCTCAACTATAAATGTCTTTTCCTCAGTAGTCCATCGCATCTTGAAGGTTGAATTTGATAGACTCTTAGAACATTAGTTTTTCTTGATAAATCTGAAAAATAAAAGAAATTGATTATTTATTTCAAAAGTTATTCAATTTTAGATAATGCCCGTTTTTTTGTGTCCAATTAATGATATGGATGTTCGATATTATTTTTTGGTTCAAGCAATTGTAACAATTTGAAAAATGATAATGATAAAATATAGTGATTGCTCTCAATTAAATTATTAGCTTAGTATTCTATAGATCCGTTAACAAAAAAAAAAAAAAAAAAAAAAAAATATAAAGGATTCAAATCTCTCTAGTGCAGCCCTTATTTTTTTCGAAAAACGAATAACATACCCAAAAACAGATTTGTATAGAAAATACCAATGGTAAAACATTTGGCTTTTGATAATAGAACAATGGAGGGCTCTGAAATTTTAAATATAATAAACAATAGTGGTTTACATCATTTCATGCTA
>NC_090725.1:325663926-325666426 GCF_036898095.1 Palaemon carinicauda | reverse complement strand
TTGCCGATGTAACCTCCTACCTGCACAAAGCGAAGGTTTTCTCTACGCTCGACCTCTTGAAGGGGTATTATCAGGTGCCTATGAACCCAGAAGACCTCCCCAAGACCGCCATCACCACTCCGTTTGGTACATACACCTTCAATTACTCCTGTTTTGGCCTTCGTAATGCTGGGGCAACGTTTCAACGTCTCATGGATGGCATCTTAGGGGACCTCCCTTTCTGTGTATGTTATGTGGACGACATACTTGTGTTCTCGTCAAAAGAGGAACACCTCCGTCACCTGCGCATCGTGCTCAACCGCTTGCAGCAAAACAGCCTTGTAGTCCGGTACGACAAGTGTACCTTTGGCGCCAACGAAGTGTCATTCTTAGGGCACCGTATCACTCCTGAAGAAGTCCATCCCCTCCCTGAGAAGGTAGCAGCCGTTCAGAGTTTCCCCGCGCCCTCGACAGTCAAAGCTCTGCAGGAATTCTTGGGCATGATCAACTATTATCACCGTTTTCTGCCAGCCATTGCCGCCACTCTTGCTCCCCTCTGCGCCTCCCTCAAGGGCAAGCCAAAGGACCTGAAGTGGGGTCCCCTTCAAGAAGCAGCCTTCTGCAATGCAAAGAAGGCCCTATCAACTGCTGCGGCTCTCACTTTTCCTATCCCACACGCCCCTCTCCTCTCCACTGATGTCAGCGACGTCGCTATTGGTGCAGTACTTGAGCAGGTGGTCAAAGGCTCGCCCCGCCAATTGGCCTTCTTCAGCAGAAAACTGTCCATGGCAGAATCGGGTTATTCTACCTTCTATTGAGAATTGCTGGTGGTGCACTTGGCTGTCCGTCACTTTCGCCATTTCTTAGAAGGTACGCCCTTCGTCATTCGCACAGACCACATGCCTCTGGTGCACGCCTTCACTCGACAGTCTGACTCCTGGTCCGCCCGTCAACGCCGACATCTCTTCGTCGTGGCTGAATACAATTGCACCCTCCAATATGTCCCTGGGAAAATGAATCCCATTGCCGATGACCTGTCAAGAAACACGTTGGCTGCCGTTCAACTGGGATTGAATTACAACACCCTGGCTGCAGCCCAACGACAGGATCCAGAATATCATGCTTGTAGGACATCCTGCAAGTCCGTCTGTTTGAAAGACTTTCCACTCGAAGACTCCAACACCACCCTCCTCTGTGACGTCAGTGCTGGTTAGACCGCGACCTTGGATTCCCGCTCCCATGCGCCGACAGGTGTTTGATCTCATCCACGGCCTTTCACATCCCTCGTGCCGTTCCACTGTACAGCTGCTGAAGGCAAAGTTCATTTGGCACGGCATTTCTAAGGATGCTAAGGATTTGGTCCGTGCCTGTACTTCTTGCCAAACTTCCAAAGTACATCGACACACGGATTCAGGAGTGGGCACCTTTCCTCAACCTCAGCGTCGTTTCGCACACATTCATGTCGACGTTGTAGGCCCCCTACCAACATCACAAGGACATCATTACCTGTTTACCGTCATCGAGCGCTCCACTCGTTGGCCTGAAGCCATTCACATAAAAACTGCAACGTCCGCCTCATGTACATCTGCCTTACTCTCTGGATGGATTTCAAGATTCGGTATCCCTGAGCATATTACTTCTGACAGGGGAACCACTTTCACCTCTCAATTATGGACGTCATTAGCGAATCTCCTGGGCATCACCCTACATCAGACAACGGCCTACAACCCCACTGCCAATTGGAATGGTTGAACGTTTTCATCGCACCCTCAAAGCAGCTTTGATGTCCCGCTGCAAAGATTGCAACTGGTTTACTCAGCTTCCCTGGGTCCTCCTGGGACTAAGAACCACTCCTAAAGACGCCCTCGACGTCTCGGCAGCCGAATTTTTTCCTTCTGCAACCTCCTCCGACAATCTCCAGCGTATAAGTCACGTCGTGGGAAAATTTACTCCGTGCCGCCAGACTTACAAGCCCCCAGCGAAGCATCACATACTAACGAACTTGCACTCTGCAACGCACGTCTTCCTGCGCAACGATACTAGCAAGCCACCACTAACGCCCCCTTACACGGGCCCTTTCCTTGTGATCCGACGCAGTCCGAAAGCATTCCTCCTAAACATTCGGGGCAAAGAAGACTGGGTCTCCATTGATCGTCTAAAACCTGCTTATATTAGATTGTATCTATTTTGGTCATACTAATACTAGGTTAGTTTCTTATAATTGGTCAGACCTATTATTATTATTATTATTATTATTATTATTATTATTATTATTATTATTATTATCGTTATCGTTATCATTATCGTTATCGTTATCGTTATCGTTATCGTTATCGTTATCGTTATCGTTCTTGTTCTTGTTCTTGTTATTACTATTGTTATATGTTATTTGTTATTTGTTATTATATTAATGACAAGTTACGATGTTTTTTACCAGAGTATAATATGTTTCACCCATGAAACCATTGATTTATAAGGCTCCAATAACCTACTACTACACGTCGTCTTTCAGCAGTTTTGA
>NC_090725.1:325648926-325658926 GCF_036898095.1 Palaemon carinicauda | reverse complement strand
TACCCTTTTTACTTTTACAATGTAGAACATCATCTCTATTTCATTGTTTACTCTATCTACACGTCAATCTGAGGAATACAGTGTCAAACATACCAGGAAATTTTCCTTATGAACTCTTTATGAATTATTCCGTTTCTTTTTGATGATCATTTATTTTCTTGTTATATAGAACAAGCGTGCCATAGTCTTCGGCATTGTGTGTAGCTATATCACATTATAACAACATGTGTTATAGTTTCTTCTATAGCTCTGTTGGCCATATATTTGGTTTTAATGTCTGCTACCATTGTCTCATTCTACTATCGATACTTCACAGATACCAAAGACTATTCATAGTTCTAATACCACAAGTATTTTTTCTAATAGATTTCCATAATACATTCCCTTAACCTCAGAATTCCGCTTTAATTCTCAATGAGTCTTTTAGATTATTTAATCAGCATTTTTTTAACTTTGAGACCAACTTTTAGTTATTGTTTTAATTCTAAAAGTAAAGTGTATATTATGATAGACGATGTGGTAACGTCCAAGACCGGTGAACGCCAGACTGGGGTTCAAGTCCCTTTCAATCTTATTAATTTCTTTGGTCGCTACAATTTTACCATACTTGGGGGGGGGAGCATATAGTTTCAACTGCTGCCCCTCATTGGTCCTACCTGGGGTGAAAAAGGGGCTTGGGAGCTGATTAATGTATAGGGCTTACTCCCTTTTTAATAGAGCAATGTCACTCTCCTTTGCCTCTGCCATTCTTGAGGGTCTTGAAACATCTAAACGGTTCTCATGTTAGTTTTCGAAACAGTAAGTGGATTATAAGATTTTATTAAAACTTCTATGTGCAATTATCCTTGGTCTGAATCTCAATAATAAACATGTAAGCCTCCCTTATAATCTTCACTTTCAATATTGTTATACTTAGTGAAGTAGCTAGAAAACAATTGATATTTATGGGAGATACTTCAATAGCTATTGTATTTTAAAGGATTACATTTATTTTCCTGGCGGTTTTCCTTATGCTGTCACGATGAATTCCAGTGTTGTATTTTTAAGTAGGAGAACTTTGAGATATCAATGGATTATAGATGTTAATAAAATTTAAACATACTTCTACTACATATAACATCGTTTGCTTTATAGCAGTATGTTCTATTGATCATTTGGAAAATAATCTACCCTTTGTGTAATCATTAATAATGATGGTGTTCTATAGGGTGACAAAAAAAAAAAAAACGTCATCTCCAAAAAAAACGATTAACTTCCAAGATTTTATTTAGATCGACATAAAACTTTAGCTACATTAGGTCAAGCATATATAGCAGACATCTCCAAAGTTTCAAGTCTGTATAACAAAAACTCTTTGTTTCATTGGCTCTCCAAAATATGCTCCAAATGAGCTGCCTGGCGCTGCAGGCATATTTGGATCCAGCAGGCAAAGTTCTCGTTAACCCCCCCCCCCCCCCCCCGCATTCCTCCCTTGGGACCACTCTTATTGCTGCTGTGATTGATGCCTTAAGGTCAGGGATAGTGTAGGGATTATTTCCATATACCCTGTCCTTAAGGTATCCCCAGAGATAAAAATCTGGTGGGTTCAGGTCCGATGAATGAGGCAACCACTCTGGGTCACACCTGTGGCTGATCAGTCGGTCAGGGAAACGCTGCTGTAGCCATGCTAATGATTCGTTTGACGTGGGGGGGGGGGCACTATCCTACTGGAACCACTGGAGGACCCTGAATACTCCTCTCCGTCGACCAAGTGCTATTCAGAACTTGCCAAGCACCTGGACATATCGCTGGGTGTTGATTGCCACAGACCGCTCGTTGTTGTCCTAGAACCAGAATGATGCCATGTTTGGAAATGGCGACCCAGGCAGTGTACTTCACCTAGTGTAATGGCCTTTGCAGACAGTGATCAGGGGATGTGCTACCCAGAAGATATTATTCTTCGAGTTCACGTGACCTGACAACAGAAAATTTGCCTTGTATGAAAACCAGACATTATCAAGGAAGGAAGTCTGGCACATCGTCGATCTTGTCGCAAAACCACTGGCACATGATCAATCACTTCCTCATGTCAGGTGTAAGCTTGTGTTTAATCTGTATCTTTTAAGGATACAGGTGGAGATCTGCATTCAAAATTCTTCGCGTGGACTCCCGATTGATTCCAAGCTCCTGACTTCGCCGTCGCAGAGACTTGCTTGGCTTGCGGACAACAGAGTCTGTGATTGCAGCAAAGTTGTGTTGTGTCCTTGATGATTTCGGTCGTCCAGAGTGGGATTGTCTGTTAGTGTCTTTACAATTGAGATTATGCTCAGTCCCAAGGGTTCTGAACTGGTTGACCCATCTGTAGATCATTGAGTGGACAGGAAATTCTTGACATCTGAACTGTTCTTTGAATTACAATTGAGCGGCGTGGATAGACTTCAACCGAAAATATGCCTCAACTATAAATGTGTTTTCCTCAGTAGTCCATGCTATCTCGAAGGGTGAATTTGGTAGACTCTTGGAACATTCATTTTTCTTGATAAATCTGAAAAATAAAAGAAATTGATTACATATTTCAAAAGTTATTCAATTTTAGATAATGCCCATTTTTTTGTGTCCAATTAATGATATGGATGTTCGAAATTATTTTATGGTTCAAGCAATATCAGTGTAAACACTTTTGTAACAATTTGAAAAATAATAATGATGTAATATAGTGTTTGTTCTCAATTAAATTATTAACTTAGGATTCTATAGATCCGTTCACAAAAAAAAAAAAAAAAAAAAAAAAAAAACAGAAACTATAAAGGATTCAAATCTCTCTAGTGCAGCCTTTATTTTTTTTTTCGAAAACGAATAACATACCCAAAAACAGATTTGTATAGAAAATACCAATGGTAAAACATTTGCCTTTTGATAATAGAACAATGGAGGGCTCTAAAATTTTAAATATAATAAAAAATAGTGGTTTACATCATTTCATGCTATCAGTAAGTTCATATATAATGAAAGTACTTTTTTTTATGTTACTTTGAGGATTCCTTATGTTATTTTAATATTATTTTGCGGAACAAAATAATATCCACGTCTGTGATGATATTTTTTGTATAATTCAAAGCATATCAATAGTTTTGTTCTAATTTCTGAATACATTATAGAAATATATATTAGAATTGTTAATTATTCAAGATGAATAGAAATAAGATACGTCATATGTTTTCTTTTATTCAAAGTAATTACTTTAATGATAAACCTCTGTAATATATTTTATCAATTTGATTATTTTTTCCACATTTCCTGTTAGTATTTTTCTACTTCATCTGATATATTTTTTTTTTTTTTGTCTTCAAATATTTTTGTCTTTTGATATTGAATATTCAATACCTTCTTTAATAAATATATTGATTTTTAAAGTTATCCCAGAATAAAGACGTGTGACCGAAGGTTTCAAGGTAACAAAATATGAATTCTTTATTCTCTCTTACAAATAAATTCGAAATTATAACCTTTAGCAATTCTCCTACTCTTTATATATATATATATATATATATAATGTATATGTATATGTATATATATATATATATATATATATAATTTATATATATTATATATATATATATATATGTGTGTGTGTGTGTGTTTATATGAACATATATCACAAGCACACGTGATTTCAATCAATGTAAATATCACCCACGAATGGCATTTAATAATGAATTCTGTCTTGGGAATATATATCCACTTGGAATTCATTTTATGGTAACAGCTTCTGGCCGGGTGGAGATTTGAACCCCCACCTGTTCGGCTGCAAACCATGCCCGTAGGGACTCTTACCGACATATTTCTCTTGATAGCTCAGTCGGTAAGAGTCCCTGTAGGTCCCTGTAGGCATGGTTTCCAGCCGAACAGGTGATTTGTACCCCCCACCTGTTTGGCTGGAAACCATGCCTATAGGTGATTTGAACCCCCACCTGTTTGGCTGGAAACCATGCCTACATGGACTCTTACCGACATATTTCTCTTGATAGCTCAGTTGGTAAGAGTCACTGTAGGCATGGTTTCCAGCCGAACAGTTAATTCGAACCCCCCACCTGTTTGACTGGAAACCATGCCTACAGGGACTCTTACCGACATATCTCTCTTGATAGCTCAGTTGGTAAGAGTCCCTGTAGGCTTGGTTTCCAGCCGAACAGGTGATTCGAACCCCCCACCTGTTCGGCTGGAAACCATGCCTACAGGGACTCTTACCAACTGAGCTATCAAGAGAGATATGTCGGTAAGAGTCCCTGTAGGCATGGTTTCCAGCCGAACAGGTGGGGGTTCAAATTTGCACCCAGCTAGAAGCTGTTGCCATAAAATGAATTCCAAGTGGAAGTATATTCCCAACAAAGAATTCAGTATTAAATGCTATTCGTGGGTGATATTTACATTGATTGAAATCACGTGTGCTTGTGAAATATGTTCATATAAACACACACACACAGACACACACACATATATATATATATATATATATGTATATATATATATATATATATATGTATATATATATATATATATATACTGTATATGTATGTGTATATATATCCTTATATGTATATGTTTATTTATAAGTATATATATATATATATATATACTGAATACACACACACACACACACATATATATATATATATATAGGTATGTATGTATATACTTATATGTATATGTTTATTTATAAGTATATATATACATATATATATATATATATATATACATATATATATATATATATATATATTGATAGATAGATAGACAGAATGAGAGATATTTAGGTTATATATATACATATATATATATATATATATATAAATATATATATATATATATATATAAATATATATACATATATATATAACATATATATATATATATATATACATATATATATATATATATACAGCATATATATATATATATATACAGCATATATATATATATATATATATACAGCATATATATATATATATATATATATTGTGTCTTTTAAAAATGCTCTTTTTTATAATCTGAGATAATGCTTCTTTATCATCCCAATGCAGAAGCTCTAAAAAGAAATTCCCTCACTTTTGTTTGAATTTACATCATAGAGGTTATCCCGGTTTGAAGGTGTGCGGCCGAAGCTTTCAAGGTAACAAAATATGAATTTTTCATTCTCTCTTACAAATAAATTCAAAACTATAACATATAGCAACTCTCCTACTCTTTGTATATATATATATATATATATATATATATATAAATATATATATATATATATATATATAAATATATATATATATATATATATATACATATGTATATATATATGTATGTATATATATATATATATATATATACATATATATATATATATATATATATGTGTGTGTGTGTGTGTGTGTGTGTGTGTATGCGTGTGTGTGTGTTTGTGTGTATGTATATATAGTCCTTTAAAAAATTTCCTTTTTATAATCTGAGATAAATCTTCTTTATCATCCCTATGAAAAAGCTCTAAAAGAAATTCCCTCACTTTTGTTTGAATTTACTGTCAGTCTTTTTTTTTTATTCTCCGCTAAGCCCTCCTTAATTTGACCTCCTCAGGTAAAGCAAGGGTCTTGCGAGGGAGAAACATGCAGACTTTTCCGTTTTATTTACTTTCTCTAATGACCCAAACGTTGCCTCAGGGAGAAGAGTTGAAAAGGAGGAGGGTTAGGAGGAGGTGGAGAGAAGAAAGAGTGAGGAAAACCAGAGCGGAATGGTTTAAAGCTTGATGGAGTGAGAAGAAGTAAGAATATGAATGAATGCGTATATTTTATATGGTTTTGCTTGAATGTTTCTTTAAGATTAATGCTTTAATGTTTATAATTACATATAGAAAAGAGAATTTCATAAATTAAATTCACATCAAACTGTTTTTACACATGATCTTCAAACCCCTCATTTTATTTTGCACTTTTAAATAATGATTTTAACGTTCCAATTTATCAAAAACTCTGAATCACTTTTCATATAAATATGACTAAATCTATCCCTCCCCTTATTAATTTTATCATACATGATCTTCAAACACTTCATTTTATTTTTGCCTCTTAAATAATAGTTTTAACATCCCGATTTCTCAAAAACTATGAGTCACTCTTCTTATAAATATGATTAAATATATCCCTCGCCTTACAAGTTTTCTAACAATTTAGCTCTTCCATCAAACAACGTAAATAATGTTGCAGTCTTCTGCATTTTCTTCCTTTTTATAACTCACACAAATATCACCTTCATAAATCGGGTTGAAAATTCCTGAATGCATAATGATAACTGAAATATTCGTCGAGAGAGATCCCGTAAATTCCAAGTCGAGATTAAAGTTTTTCAGAGTTCCAAAAGTCTTTTAAAAGTTAGACAATTCACATACACGAGGAGGGGCATATTTAAATGTCCTGAGTGATATGTTCGCGACTTCATCATCTCTGTGGGGAGAGATTGTATTTTCTTCTTATCTTCTTCCACATTATCTTTATTAGTTGCGAAGGGTGTAAGTGTAAGGGACGCAAACCACTCTTTTCATGTTTTGTGTTATTTCATTTGATAAGTAAATAGATTTCAACATTCATACAGTTTTCTTCGTTGTTACTAAACATTTCTCATTTTATGGAGAAGCAAATATAAAACCTAATAGAGCTAAATTTGCATAAATTATTCCATACTGGTTCTTTTATTAATGGTATGGATCTTTACTGAGAGTAATCTGTGAAACATCGAACTCTTATTCATAATTTTGTTTAAAGTTTTAATCAAAGTTGTTAATTTGGTAGACTTTCTTCTACATACGTATTTCCCTTTTCGTTTGAAGGGCATTTCTGCCATAAGTATATTAAATAGCAGAGATGAGTATACTCATATGCATACTGTAATATGATGATCGTTTGCTTTCATTTATATATTTCTTAAATTCACTCGTTTAGAAAACATGGTGCATTGCTAATGAACAGTTTTAAGACACTGCAAATTTATTGAGTTTAATTTACAGAAAAAAAATTATTAGAATATTAATAGAAAATGTTTTACATAAACCAACACACTCCAAGTATTTAATTGTGTTGTATATGTACATTCTATATCGCTAATGCATTAGTGCATAAAAGATGAAGAATAATGATTAATTAATAATATATAATGACAAAAATATAATGCTATATTTACGATGGTCCTACCAATAATAGGTTAGTTTGCTGTGAGTGGTTACACCAAAGTTTCCACCATCACCAATACACAGTGGCCAACGTGGTGATGAGTAATGGCAAAACCACAGAAATGAATAAGTTCATATCTGGACTAGAAAAAGCTGCATTTGCTGTCATCACCATCATATTCATCATCATCATTAATATTAATTATAATATTTTTGGGCTCAGGCCATGTCGTCCTGATGGAATATCGTCCTGATGGAACTTCCATCGGGACGACATGGCTACCTCACCCAAAAATAGATTTTTCGCTTTGCTTCGAAATCCGTTTATTATTATTATTATTATTATTATTATTATTATTATTATTATTATTATTATTATTATTATTACTGACTTTTATATGAGCTTATAATATGTATAACGCTTCAAAACTCACTACTACCCGTCATCTTTTACAAGTTCTGAAACGGTGTCTCCTTTACCCCACTACACTGAGGAAAAAAAAAATATGATGAGATTGATATTTCTGTTTGAGTAGTAAATACGTTTTATTCGAAAAATCTCCTTAACTTTGAGCTCCTGTTCCCTCGTCTCTGATTAGATATAATTCAAACAGAATGGGATATCAGAGAGAAGTCTGAGACTAATGTAGACATTATGCATTATAAATCAAGATAGTCTATTACTTTTCTCTTTTTTAATTTTTTATGGTAAAATTACATTTTTCTTCATACATAATGGAAGGCACATATAAAAATATCTAAAAGAAATACATACTATTGATTAATTAGATAGACAAATAGAGAGATGAATGATAATTGTTTTATGGGGTAAACATAAGATCCCAACCAACTAAAGAAAATCCAAAAAAAAAAAAAAAAAAATCATAGATTTTCTATCAAAATTGTTTAGATAGTTTTCTAATATATATAGATTAATTTCTGATAAATATAACTTAGGCTTTCTATTTTATTAAGAATATTCATGAAAGAAGCTTAAAAAAAATTGTTTAGAAAATACAAATTTAAATTCATATAGAGCAAAGTAAGCCCAGTACTCTGCCATGTTCTCATATAATAGAGGTATCATTATCATCATCATCATCATCATCATCAATATCAATATCAATATCAATAGCAATATCAATATCATTATCATTGCTGTTGCTATGAAAAATGACATGTATTACTTAGAAGGATAGCTGAGTTTTGTAGTTAATTCAATATATTAGAAAATCACATCAACAACAACAAAAACAACAATAACACCAACAACAACAGTACCAACAACAACACCAACAACAACAGTACCAACACCAACACCAACAATAACAGCACCAACACCAACACCAACACCAACACCAACAATAACAGCAACAACAACAACAACAACAACAACCAACACCTACGCCAACAACAACAGCACCAACACCAACACCAACACCAACACCAATACCAACACCAACAATAACAGCACCAACACCAACACCAACAATAACAGCACCAACACCAACACCAACACCAACACCAACAATAACAACAACAACAACAACAACAACAACAACCAACACCTACGCCAACAACAACAGCACCAACACCAACAGCACCACCAACACCAATACCAACACCAACAACAACAACAACAACAACAATGATGATGATGATGATACTGATGGCAGCATTTTAGTAACTATATCAGCATAAACCATTGATATCTGTACATTTTATTTCTCATTTATCCTTGACCAAATGACAGAAAATATTCGTAAATTTTGGTTAGATACGATGTAAAAAATTCTAAATTATCGAAATTATTTCCAAATACGATTCGAGATTGATAATAACCAATGTGGCAAGATCATAACAAAATTCATATTAAAATAATCAGAATTATAATTTTTCACAATATAATAAAAATACTTAAAATTTCACTTTATTATAAAACTGACCCATAATACTATTATGCTTTCTCCAAATAGGAACCCGTATTTAAAACATTTAAAGCCATTCCTGGTTGTTGAATGTACACAATACAGCTTGAATTCGCTAATCTTCTCCCCCTAATTTGATTTTGATCCATAAATTTCCTGTTGGCTGTAAAGCTTTTGCCTTTTATGAACACTCAACCTTAATGAGCAGTAACTATTTCGGAGAATCCATTCGGAGTCAACTGAATGAGAGTAATTACTGAAAAAACGTGTAAACATGGATTTTTTTTTTACTGGTGATTATGCAGTTCTAACCAATTAATGAAGTATTATTATTATTATTATTATTATTATTATTGTTATTATTATTATTATTATTATTACTATCCAAGCTACAACCCTAGTGGGAAAAGCAAGATGCTATAAGCCCAGGGGCTCCAACAGGGAAAATATCCCAGTAAGGAAAGGAAATAAGGAAATAAATAAATGGAAAGAACAAATTAACAATAAATCATTCTAAAATAAGTAACAACGCCAAAACAGACATGTCCTATATAAACTATTAACTATTAACGTATACCTTCTTTTTTATCTTTTTTTAATAAAGTTTATAAATTCATTGAACAAATATTCTAAGCATTTAAGAAATATTCTTAAAATATATCGTTTTTCTTTTCAACTTTTTTTTTTAATAAAGTTTATAGATTTCTTCAACGCAAATATTCTAACCATTTAAGGAATCATTCTCAGAATATATCTAATTTTCATATATTTTTTCTAAAGCTTTCGAATTCATTAAACAAAAATATTCTAACCAATTAAGGAATTTCTTCTCAAATTATATGGACTTATTTATTTTTTTTTTTAATAAAGTTTATAAATTTATTAA